>NC_133361.1:95073442-95134045 GCF_049309525.1 Garra rufa
GTTAACTTTTACTTGTCTTTTTTTCACCTTAGACCTGATGGCCCTGAAAGAGGAGAGTGAAGTACTGAATGAAATGGAAGAGAAAGATCATGATTTCATAAATGGAGAAAAATCTTTTAGTTGTTTACAGACTAAAATGACTTCCTCGAGAAAAATGACTCGAAAGACAGGAAGTTATTTTCCCTGTCAACAGTGTGGAAAATCTTTCAATAAAAGAGAAAGTATTAAAAGACACATGAGAATTCACACAGGAGAGAAACCTTACACCTGCCAACAGTGTGGAAAGAGTTTTACTCAACCTGGACACCTTGGAGTCCACATGAGAATTCACACAGGAGAGAAGCCTTACGTCTGCCAACAATGTGGAAAGAGTTTTACTGAATCTGGAAAGCTTGGAGTCCACATGCGAGTTCACACAGGAGAGAAACCTTATGCCTGTGAACAATGTGGAAAGAGTTTCAATCACAGACAAAATCTTGAAAGACATGTTTCAATTCACACTGGAGAAAAGCCTTTCATCTGCCAACTGTGTGGAAAAAACTACACTCTAAAAGGAAGCCTTTCCAGACACATGAAAATTCACGAACAGCCTTATGTGTGTGATCAGTGTGGAAAGAGTTTTGATCAACATGAAAACCTTGAAGTCCATAAGAGAGCTCATGAAGAGAGTCCTTACACATGCTCTGAGTGTGGAAAGAGTTTTAGTCAAAAACGGCGCTTTGAAGTCCACATAAGAATTCACTCTGGAGAGCAACCCTACACATGCCCTCAGTGCGGAAAGAGGTTTAATTATAAACTAAACCTTCGAGACCACATAAGAATTCACACTGGAGAGAAGCTTTTCACCTGCCAGCAATGTGGAAGAAGTTTCAACCGAAAAGTAAACCTGAACAGCCACATGAACCGTCACTCTGGAGAAAAGTCAGCTATATATTTGATCACTCCCTTATAAAAATTAATAATGTTTTTTCATAGTAACCATAGTAAAACTATAGTTTTGTGGTAAAACCGTAGTAACTCCAAAATAAACCTTGGTTTTACTACAGTAATTGTAGTTAAGTCATGTTTTTGTAGTAAGACAATAGTAACTACAAAAGAACTATGGTTTTACTGCAGAATTGACAGTGAAACTATAGCAATGTTGAAATGAACAATCTATAGCATAACTGTGTTAAAATTAAATATTGATGTACTATAATATTTGTGCTTATACTTTTACCTTGAAGACATAATTAAGCACGGTTTTGTAAAGTAAAAAAATACATATATAAAATAATGGCTTTAGCTGCTCTTCCTCTTTCACATCTGAATTGTTTTGCTTCCTGGGGATTGAGTTGGTCTTGCAGACCCATATCCTTAATAATTTCACAAACAGACAAAAAATACATACACATAAACAGTGTTTGATACCTTACAATACCAAAAGCACATAACACTTTAAACACTTTCTTGTGAAGACCTTATCCCTCTTCATATGGAGCCAAATAAACCGAAATGTCATGTCATCTGTCCATTGAATAAAAAAAAATATCATACTATATTTATCATAAAGAACAGGCTTTTTTTTATTATTAAACCACTATGCTTTTTTTTTGTTCTGTATTTTTTTTAATGTTTTTGCAACCCAGCCATTTGGCAATACATATACATACTTTACATAAGCAATAACAATATGTATACAGATGTAAGTCCACATGAAGTGCAACGTCTCCTATAGATCACAGCACCTCCCAGAGCCCCACAGCAGACAACATCGAAACAACAATACACATTCACCACATCTGTCCACGACAGCACAAATTACCCAATATGCCACTGTGTGCTTCCCAAGTTCAGTCACACATGTACTACAACAAATCCTGAATCACCATGTACAACTATGGCAATATCACTATGAAATATAAAAATGTATTCAATCCATAATAGACACTCTACAGACTCCATCAATGTATTAGTTTTAGCACTACCACCAATAGCAATGTAACACACATCAACTCAAGTTCAAACTCAGTTCCTTTCAAGTGGGTCCCCAGGAGCAGGGTTGAAGATCTCTGTGATAGATTTTTTTTTTTTTGCCATCTACACAAGCTACATCCATCACTTCATCCACATCAGCCCCTCAAACATCTACACTAGCGCTCACTAAATCCCAACCATCAACACAAACATGCACTACCCACCCAGACAATAAAATATATTCACAGATGGTGTTGTGGATGTGTTTCTGTGTGTCAATTTAGTTATTTATTTTTGTGGAGTGCATGTGTCATGCCTTTCACACCAAAGCAAACACACTGCGTGTAAATAAAAAAGTTTATAGCCACATTTGTGTATTAAAAATGACAGAAGACACACTAGATGAAAGGCAGGCAGTGGACAACTACATCACTCCAGAAGCTAACAACGTTTACCAGGTCAACATTTACCATTTATTAGACGTTGCTAGTGTATTTGAGGCTGTCATGTCGATTGAAAATCCTGAGGAGGAAACTGAAATGGGCAACAAATATCATTGTCCATGGATACTGGATATTCTGATGAAAGACTCCAGGCCATTTTTTCCACACTGATCAGGGATAATCAGGGTAAGGACTCGAGGGTTCACGTTGAGATGACGCTTGGAGTTTTTATTTTCTACTTTGGTTCCTTTTTCTGGGTTTATCGAGAAAAAACACCTGTAGAACAAAAGCATATTAAAGTATATTAAGCATATTGATTAATCAGTTAAAAAAATAAAAGACTACAATAAACAATATACACACTACGGGTCAAAAGTTTGTGATATGGTTTATAAATGTGTATAATTATTTGAATTATAATAGATGATAAAATAGCAATTAAATTTACAGAAAGCATCTAATTGTTATGAAAGTATGTTTAATAAAGAACTTGCTTGATCAGTTTTTGCCAAGATTTTTCGACATGGTAGCTGTTGTGATTAGGGCTGCAGAATATCACATGTGATATTTAACGTGCATCTTGTCAGTAAAGCTGGCTGTGTAATCAGTAGTGTATCTCCATCACCTGTACGTGTTCAGATAGAGCAGTGCTTACTACGCAGAGCGTCTTTTGTGCTGCTTGTCAGTAAACTCCGGCTCTGGGTAGTAAGCTCTTCTGTATCTGAACACTCACAGGTGATGGAGATACATTACTGTTTATAGAACTGGCCTTAATGACAAGATGCACATTGGATGTCGCATTTGAGATATTAAGCATCCATAGTTGTGATTTAGTTATACAATAAGTGAATAAGTATAATCATTATATTTAAAGGTGAATTGAATGTCAGTTTGGTAAGTGGTAAGAGCCGGGCTGAGTGCTGAGGCCAAGGCCATATAGGCTGCTCCGCCATGGCTTTCCAAGTTTCATGATCCACCATGAATGACCGTGACCGTTCCTAAACGGTCTGCTCAGCCAAGGCTTCCCGAGCTTTTGTAATTCAACAATGGCTCCCCGAACTGTCTGTACAGCTCCCTGATGCACCATGACTCCCCGGTCCACCATGGCCCCCCGAGTTCCCTGATCTGCCATTTGATCTGTCATGGCCCCAGCTGGTCCACCATGGCTCCTCAAGCTCTCTGATCCACCATGGCCCCCCGGGCAGCACCCGGATCTGTCATGGCCCCTCGAGTACGCTGATCTGTCATGGCTCCCCAAGCTCTCTGATCCACCATGGCCGGGCAGCACCCTGATCTGTTATGGCCCCTAGAGTACCCTGATTTGTCATGGCTCCCCAGGATCACTGATCTGCAAGGCTCTTCGAGCTCCTTGATTCGCCCTAGAGACCTTCTATGTCTCCCTCAGTTAGCAGCCTCCAGGGGGCCAATCCCCCTCCCCAGTTGATTATGTTACTGCGTGAGATGTACCCTCTGGGAAAGGGGAGTTATATCAAGTTTACGGACTGATGTTGCCTTATTTTTCACCTTTCTTTGTTTCTGTTTGTCTTAAATGTGTTTATATTGTATTGGATATATGTTCCCCTGATTACCTGTGTGGATTACCCTTTGTGGATTTTATTAAAGAACTTTCATTTAATTCTAATCTCTGTGTTGCATATAGTCATGACACTATGAAGGTAAAAGTGATATAAGGCTATAAGCTGTACAAAAAGAAGTGGACCACATGATGATATCAAGACGAGAGCTGATAGGTTCTTAAAGTACTGAGATTGTAGGGGCTGAAAGTGCAAAGAGTGAAAAGTTTTACACAATGTGGGAGCAGTGTATGGTTAAAAATGACCAAACGGTGTAATTTGGCAACAGAAAAAATGCTGTGCAAATGAGAATGAATGAGAAGTGTTTGAAGTATGTGCTAAAAGTTATGAGTTGTAAAATGTAGCTTGGCTGGGTAGCCAAAAGAAATAGATAGAATGGTTTGATGAGAAGCTATTTGTGCTTGGATAGAGGCGGGGTATGAAAATGTGTTACTGCTGAATACAACTATTTAATAATTTTTAACACCTGCGTTTAATCAAAGTTTGTTTTTCTGTGGAAAGGTTGATGGCACCGATTGTTTTTTGGCATATCTTGGACCCTAGGCTGACCACAGAGACGAGGTTTTTTTTTACAGATAACGCGTCCTTGTTTCTATTTATTTACTTATTCGTTTGTATTCACATTTAGTGGTACTAGAAAGCAGTTATTCGTTTCTGTATATTAGTTTTGCTAGTGTTTTCGTTTTAAATTGTAGTTTTGATTGCACTTATTCAAATTAAAATACTGAGCCGACGGCCAAGGGAAGCTTTTGTTATTGATATCGCACACGTTGACGCAATCTCTCTAACCTGCGTCCTATCGACACCTCTTCCACTGAACCTTTCTCTTTCACGGTTGGCCTCTGGAACTGTCAGTCAGCTGTCAACAAAGCTGACTTCATTTCAGCCTTTTCTTTGCAATCTGGCCTGAGCATCCTAGGCTTGACTGAGACCTGGATACGTCCAGAAGACTCTGCAACCCCAGCTGCTCTATCTAATAACTTCTCCTTCTCTCACACCCCTCGTCAGACTGGAAGGGTTGGTGGTACGGGCTTGCTCATTTCTAACAACTGGAAATACTCAACCCATTCTCCTCTATGCAATTATAACTTATTTGAATCTCATGCAATCACTGTAACATCTCCTATCAAACTCCATGTTGTGGTAATTTACCGCCCTCCTAGTCAACTTGGCATCTTCTTAGAAGAGCTGGATGGGCTGCTGTCCTCTTTTCCAGAGGATAGTAGCCCACTTCTAGTCTTTGGGGACTTCAACATTCACCTTGGCAAACCCTATGCTGCAGACTTCCCTTCACTCCAAGTGTCATTTAACCTAAAACGCATTATCACTACATACACTCATAAATCTGGCAACCAACTTGATCTCATTTACACTCAAAATTGTATTTCAGACAACATTGCGGTCAAACTCCCCTTTTCTCCTTCTGTCCTTACTCTGAGGCAGAAGTAACCAAACATCTCCTCTCCAGCCATCCGACGACATGTCCTTTAGATCCTATCCTCTCACACCTTCTCCAAGCAATCTCTCCTACAATCCTACCGGCGCTCACACACATCATCAACACATCTCTTCTCACAGGCACTTTCCCCACTACATTTAAGCAGGCCCGGGTAACCCCACTGCTCAAAAAACCTACACTTAACACTTCACTCATAGACAACTACGGACCTGTATCTCTCCTTCCATTCATAGCAAAAACACTAGAACGAGCTGTTTTCAACCAGCTATCTTTATTTCTCACTCAGAACAACCTATTGGATGCTAACCAATCAGGGTTCAGAAGCGGCCATTCAACTGAGACTGCGTTACTGTCTGTCACTGAAGCCTTACGGACTGCAAAAGCTGAGTCCAAATCATCAGTACTCATTTTGCTGGACTTATCTGCAGCTTTTGACATGGTGAATCACCAGATCCTCCTGTCCACCCTCTCAACTCTGGGCATTACAGGGACTTCACTTCGCTGGTTCAAATCTCTCTGGTAGGTCTTTCAGAGTGGCCTGGGGAGGGGAGGTATCCAAAACTCATCAACTAGTCACTGGGGTTCCTCAGGGATCAGTTCTTGGTCCCCTCCTCTTCTCCATATACACCACATCTCTAGGCCCCATCATACAGGCACATGGCTTCTCCTACCATTGCTATGCTGATGACACACAGCTCTATCTTTCATTCAAACCAGATGATCTATCAGTAGCTGCAAGGATCTCTGGCTGCCTGGCGGATATCTCTGCATGGATGAAGGAACACCATCTACAGCTCAATCTAGCAAAGACCTAGCTCCTTGTCTTTCCTGCTACTCCAACTTTACAACATGACTTCTCCATCTAGTTAGGTTCATCAACAATTACCCCATCGACTACAGCCTGAAATGTCGGAGTAATTTTTGATGGACAATTGACTTTTAAAGACCACATAGCTAAAACTGCTCGATCTTGCAGGTTTGCACTGCACAACATCAGAAAGATCAGGCCCTTCCTAACAGAGCATGCTACACAACTCCTCGCCAGGCCCTGGTCATTTCTAGGCTAGACTACTGCAATGCTCTTTTAGCTGGTCTTCCAGCATGTAAAATCAGACCTCTACAAATGATTCAGAATGCAGCAGGTCTTCAGTGAGCCCAAAAAGGCCCATGTCACACCTCTCTTCATATCTCTGCACTGGCTACCGGTTACGGCTCGCATCAAATTCAAGACACTGATGCTGGCATACAGGACAGCCACCGGCTCATCACCTGCCTATCTCCATCCACTACTACGAATCTACACTCCCTCCAGAAGTCTGAGATCCTCTAGTGAAAGACGCCTCATTGTACCAACACAGAGAGGCATGAAATCACTTTCCAGAATATTCTCACTCAACGTTCCTGTCTGGTGGAATGATCTTCCCACCCCTATCCGAATGCACACTCCTTAACAGCTTTCAAGCGTCTGCTGAAAACCCATCTTTTTCGACACTATTTGACTATTGGTAAGATCAAAATTTTGATCTTACCTTTCTATCCAGCACTCATCTAACAATGCCTGAGATATATGGTATTTTTGAGCACTTCCTATGTTGAACTGCCTCCTTAGGATGAATCAGTTGTTGTATTCCCAATTGTAAGTCGCTTTGGATAAAAGCGTCTGCTAAATGAATAAATGTAAATGTAAATGTAACTTTTTGTTTGTTTGTTTTTGAACTTGAACAGCAACTGTTTCTGTGGGTGTACGATGTGTTGTGTGTGGTGGTGTATGCATTTCCAGTAAACTCTGATCATACTCCAGATCTTCAATGTCTTGTGTAGTGTCTTTAACAGTTTAAGTATGTGTTTTATCTGCCATGTCATGGTCAGGGATTGCAGTTCTATCAGTGCCTAATGAAGCAATATTTTGTTCAATTTGAATGACAAAGTTATTGTGTGTTTTAACTGTAATTTGAGGAATTTCAAGCAGAGCATCCACAATATCATCATTAGATCTGCTGTGTTTTACATCTACAAGTGTCTGGATAATCGTATTGCTTATGTTTGCTTTAAAAATTTTGCCAGAGGTTGATTTCAGTGTCAGATTTCTGTTAGTTTTAACTTCAATTGCAGTTAATTTGAATCATTTTGGACAGAGTATTTTTGTAATGGTTAGTGACATGTTTCCAATAACGTGTTTTAGTGGGCATATGTAAGTGCTTTTTACTTGTGCGCCAATTACTTCACAGTTTTCAGTGTTGAAAGTTGTTGTGGGAACAAAGACTGCAGTGCCTTGAGATGAAATGGATGTGATCACAGTGTCGTTTGTTTTACTGAGACATGGTTTATTGTTGAGTTCTCTCACTGAGATGTTGGTCATGTTATACCATTGTCCAATGCTGATACAGTGTTCCCCCAGATTGTGACTTCTGCTGAGGATGTCTTGTCAGCTACTGTGTAAGTGTTTTTCTCAAGAAAAGTTCCATACCTCATTATGTTGTGTCCCTCGCTGTCTAGCTGGACAATTTTTACATGCATTGAAACCTATTGAAATACAGACATTTACACAAATTAGTACAATACAGTACATTAAAGATGGTTATTACCATTAAGTAATGCTACGTTAATTTGAGACATTTATGGATATTTAAAAGTGTATGTTTATTATTTATACTTAAAAAAAACATTACAAAGATATTTTTTCAAAATCAGATGACTGATGTGTATTGCAGCCTCAGTAAACTGCTCTATTAAAGTGTGAAATCTGTCAATAGCAGTGCATGTGTGAATATGCAAGAGGTCAGAAGCAAAAGACTCAAAATCCATCTGCCTTTTTTTTTTTATATAAATATTTCTATCAGGCTCTTATGTATAGGTTTCTACCAAAGTACCAGTACTGATTGAGTGGAGTCTGTGATTAAGCGTTTGAAACTCCCTTGGTTAAGGGAATGACTTACGAAATGTCAGCAACACTGCGTGTTGTCAAGGTATTCAGCACTCCACCAGTTGTTGTAAATGCATATTTCTTCTCATTATTTTTTTAAATTTAACGTTATTTTATTTCATATTAAACTTTTTTTTAACTAAACATGCTAAAACTTGCTTACAGTACAATCTTAAATAATATTTCTTTGGGCCAATGTCCTGCAGAGTTTAGCTCTAACTTACCCAACAGGTGTATTTAATTGAGTTGGAGTTAAACTCTGATAGTGGCCCTCCAGGAGCAGTCTCCCCACCCCACAAGAAAATTCAGTAAGGAGGATGTTTTTGTGTGTGTGTGTGTGTGTGTGTGTGTGTGTGTGTGTGTGTGTGTGTGTGTGTGTGTGAGCGCGCTGTAAAGGTAAATATTTTCATTTGTTACATCTGATTGTTCATATTGACAGACATTTCAAAATAGCTGCTTTTTCCCCAAAGTTTCACACACATTCATGTTGCTTAACTGTTCCATGGACTGTTTTCACTTCTCCGGGTTTCTCAGCTGCTGGAGTTGTCATAGTTGGGTAAACATCTATAGCTGTGAACAGGAGACTTTATCAAATATATATTTTTGCATTCCCCTTTGCTTTGACTGTTTGCCTGTATTTTCCTTAAATGGATAAATTACTAGAGTGACTGACAGTTTTTAAATGTGTGCCTCTGATTTGGTAAAAAAATTATATATATATAAAAAGAGATGTATAATATATACTGTTTTTGTTGTTGTTTGCATCTTTAGGCTGATGACATAGAAGTGAAGAGAGAATGCATAATGAAATCTCTGTGTGTCTACCTGAATTAACTCCCTAGCAGTCTTATTCTGGAGTTTATGGTGGTCAGTATGTTTTTTTTATTTTTTTATTATTATTCTGTTCAAAACATGTTCCTGAATGCTAAGTTAATATGCAGGAATTTAAAAGTTCTCCATTTTAAATTGCCTCTTTAGGATAGAGGCGGTGCTAGCTCTCAGCAGGCGATCCAGAAAACTGTCTTGGGAATCTATGCAGTACGATACGAAGGTGCCAACATTGAAGACAGTCCAGCAGATGTTGGAGTGGTGTTGGAAGGTGAAAAAGTTCTCCAGGACTAAACCTAAGCTACCCTCCAGAACTCAGGTACACGTTCGAGGTCCTACAGAAGCTAACAACGAGTTGTCCAATAAAGTGCAAACCCTGGAGACGAAGCTGTTCTCTGACATGTTTGAGTAAGGATTCATCCTGAAACTTTTTATTGGGTACATCTAAAAGCCAAGATTTAGAAATGATAGTGGTTTGACATTTTTGCTGTTCTCTGTAGTTTTGTAATGTGGGTTACACTTGTTTAACTGTATTTATCCATGTTCAAAATTGTTGCAAGGTGCCTGTTTCCTGTAGGTGCTCGGCCTCTGAAATTTTCAGTAAAAGCTATATTCATTAAATGCTACAGCAGTGCAATCATTGATTTAAGATGCCATTTGATAATTGTTGTTAGACATCAGTTAAGAGGAAGTTATGCCCCTAGCTGCACATTTCTCGGAGGCTGCTTGGAATGTCATTTTATTTATTTTTCTGTAAAAGTTGTTAAATATATTCCAGAATTGATTTCTGACCAGAACCTCAATTAGTCTGCAAACTTTCATTTCTGACCTTAAGTGTCAAACTGTTTTTTTTTTTTTTTTTTTTTCCAGAAAATACTTTGATAAAGGAATATTTGTTGACTATTCTAAAATAATGAATTGTAACTGAAAACCATGTTAATGCCTTAGCACAAGTCTAAAGACTCTTGAATGTAAGCTTGAGACTGTTTGAAAACGGTTTAAAACACTATTTATTATGCTGGTTTAACAAATACAGTTTGATAATTTTGAACATCTTGCCTTTTTATGAATCATTACTTGACAACCACACTCACAAAATGCACTGAAAAAAATGATCAATTGAATTTACTCAATTTTTTTATGGTAAGTGGTTGCAATCAATTGATTTGATCTCAATTTAAACAAACACATTTAGTTGAATTTTATCAATTTCATTTAGTTACCTTAGTATAAAAAACAGTAATTTCAAACCTATTTAATTATGTTACATCCTCTTAATTTATTTATTTGTAACTAGATGAAAAAGATTAATTGAATTTACTAATTTTTTTATGGTAAGTGGTTGCAATCAATTTATTTTAGCTACATTTAAATAAACATTTCGTTTAACTTCAACATCGTACACACAACAGTAAGTTTAATGTTTTGAACTTTTCTTTAATTTCATCAAATGTATGTTCAATAACAATTTCTTTGTTCTTTGTTTAGAACACAAGTGCTTACAAATGCACATTTGCAAAATGAAAAATAACAAAATTCACAGGAGGGCAGAGGCTATGTTGTTTGTGAACTGCACAACTGTTAAAAACTAGTACTAACAACATTGTACAATTAATAAAATAAAATAAAAAAGGGGAAACAGGCAACAGTATTTGCTTGCGATTCTTTAAAACAGTGCTTAAACTGCATAAATGTTAAAAACTGGAGCCCTGACTTAACATTGCACTAATAAAAATAAACAGGCAACAGTGCAATTGTAAATCATAACAATAGTGCTAAAACAAACTGTTTTCATATTTCATGCAACAAACTGGGAATTTTAAAATGTTTGAACTACAAATACAGGTCTTAAATGAAAAATGTTGCGATGTAGGCTGTGACATCTGGACTAAAATTTCATGCTAAGCATGCATATATATGCCTGCTGCACACAGCCCTTCGGCACAATTATAGCATTAAACTGTTTTTCAGTCCCAGAATTTTGGGGGACAGCCTTTCAGAATCCATTTGCATGAGGAATTTCTGAACAAATTCATAGTAGTATTTTAGCTCTTTTGGGTATGCCAAATTAAGCACATAGATGGTACCCAGCATCAATGCACAGGCTTGTGCCACAGATTTGATCTGCTCAATAATCATTACTCCATCAACAACGATTCCAATATCGTCGTAGTCTCCCAGAACACTTCCTTCCTTTTTAATTACACATATGCCCATGGTGATGTTTTCCAGCTCTTTCAAGAAGTCATCTCTTTGATTGTCCTATATTTAAATAAAAAGAAACTGTTATTAGTAGGGTTGGGTATCGATCAATATTTACTGGCCAATATGCAGAAAAATACGTTAGTACGTCATCATAAACACAGCTGTTTTTTGTAGAAAGTTCAATTGAAAGTAAACATAAGAAAGAAAACACATGTGTAAAGCCACGTTCACACTAGACTTTGAGCATGTGCAATTCCTTTGGATACTGCAACGGTCATGATATGATATTATGATATGATATATGATTGCTCTGCAGTGTCTTTTTAAAAAATTAAACTCAACACGGTAAATAATATTACATCTAAAATGTAAAGACATACAATCTACTACACTATCCCGCAGTGCTGCAGTTTCACATTTATGTTCTTAGTTAGCTACGAGGTCACGCTGTGACCTATTTGTGACAGATTTAAGGAGTTCACCCAAAAATGAAAATTTGATGTTTATCTGCTTACCCCAGGGCATCCAAGATGTAGGTGACTTTGTTTCTTCAGCAGAACACAAAGATTTTTAACTCAAACCGTTGCAGTCTGTATATAATGGAACTGAATGGGCACCAAACCTTTGAAAGTAAAAAAAAAAAAAAAACACATAGACCAATTCAAATTACACCGTGCATCTTTTGACGATACATTAATGTCCTAAGACATGAAACGATCAGTTTTTGCTAGAAACTGAACAGTATTTATATAATTTTTTACCTTTGATACACAGCAATGTAAATCTGTCCTAAGCAAGAGCTCATCATCAGGCACGTTACATGTGAACGCGCTCTGGCGTAGTATACGCAAACACTGTAAGGGGAAATTGGTGAATAAACAACACTCCCGGAAGAGTTTGCACAAGCAATCATAATATTTTATCTTTACATCAGCTTAAACAATCAGGATAAGCGCAAGTAATTACCATTTTGAATAGCCGCTATACTCACAATCTCTGTGCACTGTGTAAACAATGAGTGTCGTATTCATGCTACAGATCGCTTACGGCGTATTTTACGCCAGAGCGCGTACACATGTAACATGCCGGATGATGAGCTCGTGCTCAGGACAGATGGATGTTGCTGTGTATCAAAGGTTAAAAATGATATAAATACTGTTCAGTTTATCATAAAAAGTGATCGTTTAGTCTCTTAGGACATCACTGTATCCTCACGAGTCGTAGTTTTGTTTTGTTTTTCTTTTAAAGGTTTGGTGCCCATCCACTGCCATTATATGACTGACAGACTGCAGTCATATAATGAGTTAAAAATCTTTGTTTGTGTTCTGCTGAAGAAACAAAGTCACCTACATCTTGGATGCCCTGGGGGTAAGCAGATAAACATCAAATACGGAATTTGCAGATGCTTATAACTTTAATGAAGATCACATGAAATTTTATGACCAGTTAATGCAGAAAACCAACTAATTACAAAGGTCTCAAAGGTACTTCTTCTTGCCACTATATGTCAACTTTCTGGATGAAGTATTACTTTATTATCCAAACACTCACCATGTATTCCTTCACCAGGGATCTCTCATCCTCACCAAGGTAGATACAAAGAGCTCTGAGGATGGCCTCTCTCTTTATATGGACATCACTTGCCTGTAAATGTTACATATTTGATTATTTGCTCAATCCATAAACAGCATGGCAGAAAAGAAAAAAAAACTTTGTAGAACCTCCAAAATGGGGCATGGGTCTCCACACACAAAGACTTTCATTGTGGACTCTGGCTTCAGCCAATTGATACTAACATTTTAAAATAAAAGTTTTTCTAGTTGATCTAAAATAAAACACAAAATATGCTAAAAAAATATGCTCCATGAGTCCTGGAGCTTGTGGCCAGTAGCATTTGCATATATTGTGCTTGTCCTATATATTGTCAATTTACATGTAAAAAGCTCCACACTCCTACAGTTAGGTTAAAACATTGTTTCCAAACATATAACATGCTAGAAACATAATCACAGCAATAATGGTCTAATTGTTGACTCTTAAGGATAGTTCACCCAAAAAAATTAAATTTGGTAATCAATTTTTAAAGGTGCCATAGAATGCATTTATACAATATTTTAAATTGTTCTCTGATATCTACATAGAAGGTATATTGCATAGGAAAGGGCAAAAAACCATGAAAATCATCAGCGCAGTCATCTCTCTGTTTATGTGGTAAGTGAAATCCTATGTATTGCAATGTAACAGGCAAGCGCTAGCATTAAGCTAACCGTGTTGCTTGCCTTGTTTTACTGATGTACTGACATTAATGATGATTGGCCGATGCAAATGTTGGAGGCGTAACTATTAACGATTCCAGGACAGTTTCATAACAGTCGGTGTTATGTTGGAATTGACCTATTTTTCGGTGGTCTTTTGCAAACACTAGATTTATATAAGAAGGAGGAAACGATGGTGTTTAAGACTTATGGTATGTCATGTTCATGTACTGAACTGTTATTATTTAACTATGCCAAGGTAAACACAGTTTTACATTCTATGGCACCTTTAAGTAATTAATTCACCCTCATGTTGTTCCAAATCCGCAAAACTTTTGTTCATCTTTGGAACACAAAATAAAATATTTTTTAATGAGATCTATGAGCTTTCTAACCCTGCATAGACAGCAACACAACTGAAATGCTCCTAGACCAAGAAACTAGGGATGCAGAAAAAAATATTAAATTAAATACAGTTTAATAAGTAAAACATGTGCTTTTAGTAAAGTAAAACAGTAAGCCAACAGGCATTTTAATGTAAAATAATAATAATCATTCTTAACAGAACAGACTTTTATTTTTGGCTTTTCAAAAGTAGATGTTTGTTTGTTTTTTTACAAAAAGAAGCATCTCAGCTTTGTCACAAGTGAGTCTGTTTCTTTTTTCATCTATCACGTGAGAAGCTGAGCTGAACAAACGTTCGCTGTCCACGCTTGTGCAGGGCGCGGACAGGTATGCTCGCGCAACTTCAGCGAGCACAAGAAAGCGGCTCTTTGTGAATGAATGAATGATTCATGAAGTGTATGAATTATGTTTCTGAATTAATCGAATGCCGCGGCCCACGTGCACACTTCGGGGGAAAAAAACAGCCGGGATGAAAACGAAAACCGGTTCCGATTTATGGCCGGTCAACCGGTGCATCCCTACAAGAAATTCTGTAAGGACATTGGTAAAATACTCCATGTGACATCAGTGGTTTACCTGTAATTTCATGAAGCTACGAGAATACTTTTTGCGAGCAAAGAAAACAAAAATACAGACTTCATTCAACAATTTGCGTCCTCTGTGCCACCGTCTATTCATGAGAAGTACCATGACACAAGTATGTGGTGTTGCTAACGTAGAACACGCATGGGCTGAGCCATGTTTATAAGCAGAGGAAAGCACACGCATATGTCGTTGTAGTCTTGACAATGGCAGCAGATAGTGACTTGGAGAACAATTGTTAAAAAAAAGTTATTCTTGTTTCTTTGCACACAAAAAGTATTCTAGTAGCTCCATAAAGATACAGTTCAATCACTGACCTTAGTATGTTTCTGGGCCAGGTACATTGTTGTCTATGCAAGAAACCTCTCGGATATCATAAAAAAATATCTTAATTTGTGTTCTAAAGACGAACAAAGGTATTATGGGTTTGGAAAGACATGAGGGTGAGTAATTAACAACAGAATTTTCATTTTTGGGTGAACCAACCATTCTTTTCACTATTTAAATTAATTATTTTTTTTTTTTTTCTATGGCAGTGTATTTGACGTCACTGTGTTAAATAACAATACCTGTGGGAAAGGGCATTTTGGCATTTGATACTTGAATACATACCGTCTGTAAAAAATAAGTTGTGGAACATATTTGTCCAACTGTGCCATAAAGGTGTTTTGAAGTGGGATGGTTGTAATGCGTTGGAATTCAGCACCAATCTATTGTACACAGAAGAATAAACAGACAATGATATCACATTGTGGTAAGAGACATACACCAAATTGGGTCACTGTGAACAGAACTGCTTTTTACTAGATATAAAGGGTGTTTTACAAGACCACTGAAGTATTTTGCAGACATTTCATGAAGACCTTAAAAAATCATATCAATTTGTGGAAAATCAGCATCTAATGTCCCCTCTAAAAAGTCTAATGCCGGCTACTATTCACTGCAATTACATGGATGAGCAACATTTATTTTTCTGTAGTTTGTAAAGGAAATAATATAAGAAAAATAGAACAACACCAGGGTGAGCAAACTATTACTTTTTTTTTTTTTTTTAAACAAAAAAATATCTGATCCACGACTCAAAATTCATGATATGATCGGAACCGTGAGTTTCTGATCCGTTGCACCGCTATTCCATGCAAAAATGAAAATCCTCACACTTGTGTCTTTCTACATGCGCAAGACTTTGTTTAGTTGAAATTCTTCAGGTACACTTCCAGTTGTATATCTACGAGAGCCTGGTATGGTGTGGCACGATTACAAACAAACCATTCTCGGCACATTTAGGCAACCAAAATATCTGATTATTGTTCATATCGCTGTTTAAATTACACTTGCATTACTAAGGCAATCACTGGTGCATTTGTGTTACATTCCAAAGAGCTCCTTCATCAGCACCACAGTGGAAAATTAAACCGTATCTGCTGACTGGCCCAGATCGACACGAAATCGAATGGTTATGCAAAGATTGCCATTTGGCAACAAAGTGGGAAAGCAGCTACTGATTTATTAACTGGGAATTACCATTGTGTTTGTTTGTGTGGTTTTCAAATGTCAAACCTGGAGATCCCATCCACTTGCATTCTATGGAATCACATGGATCAATTATTTCTTTAAAATCTTTGTGTTCATCTAAAGTAAGAAATTCATTTACCTATGGGACAACATAAGTATATGAGAGAATTTTCATTTTTGGGTGGAGTATGAATACCTGACGAGGAGATCAACAACTGTAGCACAAGTGAAGATAACATAATAAGAGAGTAAATATGACCTTACCTCCTCAGTCTGAAAAAGTGCAGGCCAGAGTTTAAAAGTCTTAAAGTCCTGAATAGTTGGACTGTTCTGTATGACATTCCTCCTCCTGTAAGCAAATGTTTTGGACATCTTTTCTTTTACCGCTGATGATCTCTTCCTTTGTCCAAAATCAACCAGTAGCTCACATCTCAGTTTTTCGAGGTTTTCATCCGTTTCTCCAGTTGGATTAGCAGGGCAAAAGTTAACCTCTGCTCTCCTTGGTTTCTTCACATTTTTGGCTGGGAAGTATTCATTCCTGGACTTGTTCTTCATTGAATTCACAGTGACTTCGGGACAACCAATGTTGCGCATCTTTGTCCTATAATTTGCCATTTTGTGCTTGAGGCTAAATATCCACCTGCTATACCCTTTCACAGATCCTTTTTCTTTTAAACATGGAAACTTTTCAACAAGCGACTTGGCAACATCATCTATCTGGGAATCACGTGGGTATGCAGTATACTGGAAAATATTTTCAGCCAACTTTTCCAAGATTCCGGACTTGAGCCCTGGACTGATCTTCAGAGAGGTTCCAGTTTCAACAAAAATTTCATTGCCACGTTGAAGCTGCACTTCCACATCATACTGAAAACGAGGAATCGGAAATTTTTGTGGCCATATCTGTGCTAGGACTGATTGAACTTCTGCATCAGATGTTGGGATAGTCACAGTGTCATCGGAATCTCCTCCAGATGGCAACAAAGAATAGGAAAGGACTGAGCATTCACTTGAAGCGCTAAACGTTTCAGAAGCACTTAAAGATTGCTCAACTGGATGGTCGGGGCTTGGATTTGTGTCATGTGCCAAGTAGATCACCTTGATAGTAGTCTTGTCTTTTATGTCATGAATTGATGACAGATTCATGAATTCATTAAAGTCCACATCCATGTACTGAAGTCGGAATTGTCTTTGAATATCTAATGTTTGGCGGACAGTATCATGTAAATTTGCAACACTGTCTGGTATCCCAGCTGAGAGGTCCAGTCTTCTGAAATCATTGTCATCCACAATGACTCTATGAGCTTCACACTCATATTTAATCTAATCAGGAGACAGAGAACTCAAATTAGTTGACTGATAATGGACATCTAATTTCTCCATTCAGGACAAAAATAAAAAATAAAAATCATATACAAATTTAGCAATTTTTGTGTTTATAAAGTAGGGCTCCAGACTGTGACTAAAACGGTCCAAATTGCAACCAAAAATATTAGCAGCTTTGATGACACACCTGCTAAAAAGAGCTCAGTTGTGCAGCAGTAGAGAGATCGTAAATGTAAGAAGTGCAGAAAAGCAGTGTCTATTTTGTGCACAATTTGAACAAGCTTCATCAGATATAGCTGTGTGGATATTAGCAATATCGTTACGAATTATCGTTTATAGGCTTATCATTACTAATGGCTTCCTGTTATCAGGATCTTAGTCTATATGCTGTGTTCTGTTAATGCATGAACTTCATGTATCCCCAATTCCAGAGAATTTGGGACGTTCTGTAAAATTTTGTAAAATTCAATAAAATCAAGAGTCCGTGATTTGATCATTCTCTTTAACTTTTTATACAACCCCAATTGCAGAGAAGTTGGGACATTTTGTAAAATGCAATAAAATCAAGAATCTGGGATTTGATCATTCAAAATTAGGTTTTCATTAAATTATTATTCTATTACATCTTATTACACGGCTCTCTAGAATGCTTGATTCTGATTGGTCAGTTGAGACATTTGCAGGTTCGTTCTTTTCGAATAATCACCGCTCCAAAGTAATAACGCATAGCCGGTACTACTTGTATGTTTAAAATCCCTCCGCGCCTACAAAGATTACCGTTTGGCGCCATCTTGTGACAAACACTGGACAACCACAAATAACGATGGAACATTTCGACATTAATTTTAACATGTACGGTAAAAACAAAACGTTTGAACAGTGGATAGATTCGGACGAATCAATTGACTCCCCAATTAAGACGAAAAAACGAAAATTGAACTACGAAGAACAAGCAACGACAAGACACAGAGAGCTTACTGAGACTGAACTTGACAAAATAGAGAATAACAGCTACGAAGCAAACACACAAAAAAATACAGAATGGGCAATAAAACTTCTCAAAGACTGGCTAAAAGAGAAAAAAATGGAGACAGACTACGACAAGTATGAAGCAGAGAATCTTAATAAGGTATTACGATCATTTTATGCATCTGTTCAAAGTGCAAACGGTCAGACTTATTCAATAGCCAGCTATATGGCCATCAGGACTGGCATTGCCAGATATTTTAAAAAGTTTGATATCCTGAAAAGTCCAACCTTCAACTCCAGCAATGCAGTTTTCAAATCTACAATTAAAGCCATTCGTAAAGCTGGCAAAGACATTAGTCACCATCATCCACCGATCTCACCAGCAGACATGCATCTAATACGAAACTCCGATGTGCTGTCGCCAGACACATCAACTGGTCTAGTTTGGAAAGTGTGGTTTGATGTACAACTACATCTAGCAAGACGAGGCAGAGAAGGGAATCGAGATTTAAGAAGGGATTCTTTTACCATGAAATGTGACGACAATGGCACCGAATACATTACTCTGTCCCACAATGCAGAGACTAAGAACCACAAAGACCCGAAAGATCCATGTAAAGAAAATTACAGAGGCTGCATCTTCGCTGAACCCAACAACCCTAAGTGTCCTGTTGCTACTTTCAAAAAATACCTGGCACTCTGTCCGTCAGACGCAGACGCATTTTACCTTCATCCACTACGACAAAACCAGGAAACACTGAACAAAAGAACAGTCTGGTACTCTAAAGAGCCGATGGGACATAACTACCTTGCCAAGATGATGCCCACAATCAGCGAAGCAGCTGGCCTCTCACGAAGATACACAAACCACAGTTTAAGAAGCACGGCTGTGCAACTTCTCTCGCGTGCCGGATTGGAAACAAGAGAAATTATGACTGTGACTGGACATAGATGTGAAAGCAGTCTAAAGACTTACTGGACTCCGACCACCGCTGACAGACAGAAATGGAGCAGTATACTGTCATTAAATCCTGAAAACATCTTGGCAAGCAGTAAGTGTTCATATATAAATATAATATTTATCATAACATTTAATCACCAACATAGTTTAATGATAAATGTGATTTTAGGTGGAATCAACAAAAAGTCCATAGAGGAAACTTTCGCTGACTCTACCAAAAACATCAACTTCAACATACCCGCTGGGACCACATTTACAATGTCGCAGTTCACAATTAATGGAAATGTGCAATTAAATACTTGTAAATAAATAAAATATATGCGTTATTATATATTCATATGTACATGTTATAAATTGTCTTACTAACGTACATCGTTTGAATGTTAGTCACGGTACTATAGTTTCGCGGAAGGATAAAAATGTTAATGTAAAACAAATATACCAATAAAATGTTTCAAATTCATATTCATGTCCTGTTTTTTTTCTTATGTGGCAAGTAGCCGTGTAATAAGCGGATAATGTACGCTTCGCGTCGGGTCCTGATCACACTGTCGGGGCTTATTTCTGCGATAACTACCGGCTGCCTGTACATTATCCCTTACTTGTCTATCATCTCTGAAAATAACTTGGCAAAATTCACTTGTTTAGTGCAGGAAAAATAGTGATTTATTCAAGCAAGCAGAAACTACTGTCTTTCTCTTAAGAACGCACTGCAAAGAAGCTCTCCCTTAACGCCACAAAAAGTTAACCTATCAAAATAAACCACGTAGCATATATAATAAAGGTGTATTAATGCACATTCCCCGCCAGTCCTCAGCACACAAAGTTCTATTTATTTGTTTTTTATATGATGGCAGAGTGCAACAATGCTAAATACTGTAGTACTTAAGTACTGTAGCTGCTCATAATGATCTTACTCATTTCAATCTGCTCAATCTTGGTGATATCAGTGCCATAAACAATGTTATAATGGATGATTTCACATTCAGAGATGAAGGATGTTAGGGTGCAAAGAGCTGTGTTCAATTTGCGCCTTATATGTAATTATGCATTTATTGATGCTTCAGTTCAAACACACATCTGATTCAGTTTGCAATGGTCTGTTCTTGTGAATCCAATGGATTTACATACAATGCATACAGCTACACCTGCCACCAGCAAATAGCAACATCGACAGCCTCTTTAAGAAATCCAAGAAGTATGAAGCTGCACTGAAAGAAGCAGCTGTTCTAAACAGAGCTCTGGAAAACTCTGCAGGGCTCCGGCTCTCTAAGACAGACGTTAGCCATCCCTGAGCCAATGGCTCCTTACTTGATTTATTTGTCTGGAGCCCTGTAGAAATTTTAATTCAGTCGTTGATCACTCACTCTCCGTAAGACCTTCGTTTATTTTCGGACCACAGGTTAAGATATTTTTGATGAAATCTGAGTGCTCTCTGACCCTGCATGGACAGAAACCCAACTGAAATGTTATAAAAACATAGCAAGGACATTGGTAAAATAGTCCATGTGGCATCAGTGGTTCAATCATAATGTTATAAAAGCTACAAGAATACTTTTTGTACGCAAAGAAAACAAAAATATTGACTTCTTTCACCAATTCTTCTCCTCATTCAATCTGTAGCAGCGTGCCACCAGTGTGGAGAGTATTCCGACGCATACTTTCGCTTCTGGTTCATGTAAACAATGAACGTGCATGCAGACGCATGTAAGTTCAATGACATAATACTCTCCACAAAGGCAGCACACCGCTACAGACTGGATGATGGATGAGAATTGGTGAATATTAGTTATTATTTTCTTTGTACACAAAAAGTATTCTCGTAGCTTCATAACATTACGGGTGAACCACTGATGGACTCTCACCTCTGTACTATTTCACAGATGTCCTTGTTACGTTTCTGGACCTGGAAACATTTCAGTTGCATTGCTGTCCATGCAGGGTCAGATAATTTGAGGTCCAAAGAAGAATGAAGGTCCTATGGACCCTGGAACAACATGAGGGTGAGTAAATAAGGACTGAAGTTTCATTTTTTTGGTGAACTAACCCTTCTAATTTATTAAAACAAACTGAACCTAACCTCTTGTGTTTATGAATCTCCTAAGTGTCACCATTCGTCTGCCTCCAAGATGGTAATCTGCCAATGGGTAGTAGTCAGCAAGGGCATTATGATGAATGAGAGAAACTTGCAATGTGGGGCACAATTCGAAAGCTCTGAAATGCTCCCAATACCAAGCACTCATTTCTTTCACAATGAAACTCAAATGTCTTTCCACTACAACCATCTGCATGATCTCAGCAAAAACTGGCAAGCCACCAGAAAGGCCACGAACAACAACCATGCCGTTCCTGTAGTTTATTTCATCAACTGAAACATTCTTTGCAAGATGAAAGCAAGTGACATCAGGATATGTTTGCTTAAGACTATTAACTACATCCTGATTCAAGATACCCACAGGTACAGTTGAGACGTTTGACACACTGATGCTACTCTTTTCAAAGGTAGCACACTCCAAGTAATAAGCCATAATAAACGGATGTTTCATTGCCAGAGTCAAGAGTATGTTTTTAAAGCAATGTGTGTAGCGAATGACTTGCTTGAAAAATCAATGTTTTGCCTCAAATCTGAGTGTCCACATCCCCACTAAAGGTCCAAAGAACTTGGTCAGTTGTGGATAATGTTCCACATAATGATGTTTCGGCAAAAGTTTCAGTTCAGGAAAAAACTTCCTGCAACCTGCGCCTGTGATCACAAATTTTGCTTTCAAGGAAGGCAATTGATTCTGCTGTTTGCACTGGTGCCACAACCAACTCAACAATATCCTTAAGCTCCAGAAGAACCTGCCAAGCTGATTCATCTGGAGGTACCAGATGTCCAACCAAGAATGGAAGAAATCGTAAAAAGGCTCCAATTTTCATGAGCATTGCCTCCAATGCTTCCATTGCACATGAAAGCACGTGGAACAATATGTGGCCTGTTGCTTTTGTCTGTCCATTTGTACGGAAATGTCACAATCAGTTCATTGAGATTTTCGAGAGTGAAAAATCTTTTGCAAATTAACAAATGCAGACAGTGTGCCAGCTCTACTGGTATTATGCCTTAAAATAGGTCATGGGCAATATCAGGTGGGTTCCCAGTACTGACGTTGAAATGGGAAAGACGTGCAGACAAAACACACTGTCTTTTTACAACCACAACAAGGCTTTTCAGTTTCTACCACTGACCTGACATGTAATTCATGCATCTCTTTAGTTCTGAGAGTAAAACCATCTGAGCTCACTTCTTTCTCCTGAATTTCAGACTTTTTTGCAGTACAGAACCTGCACACATATCCACCAGAGAAACTTTCCACAAAGCCAGCAATTCCATGTGCCCCCAGATTGTCTGCTATGACAGTCCGCACTGTTCCTTTGATAAAAGAACCAAGGTGTGGAATGAAAATCCCCTCGCTTTCCAATGTGGAAAGATCTTGCAGCAAGGGCTCAAGGATTTTTTTATATCCATAGATCTTAACATCATCTGATCGGCAAAGTAGTGCCAAATATATGGAGGATAGTGAAGAACTTTCACCTGGTGACAAGTTACCAAGATTCCAGTACACAGCACAGATTTTGTGTTTTTTTCTAGAGGTGCCTAGTGGATTGCATATTTCAAAATCATCCACATACAAATTCAGCAATATTCGTTCCTCATTACATGACAAAAAAATCATTGCTTTTGAAATGCATACCATCGGGATAGGATGCATATACCAATGATTCTTGTCCAACTTCTGACATGTTTGGAGTATCTAAAGCATCAAGAATGTTCTTGTTACTTAAAAGCAGCTGCAACAACTTCAAGATCGGGACATACTGCATTGTTCTTTTGCGCTTGTCATCCAAAAAGTACTCTACTGGCTCAACTACTTTGAAATTCTGTCTGTAGTACGACTGCCGTTTAAATGATGTGCCAAGTGGACTTCCTTTACCAATTGCATCACAAATGGGACTGTTGACACAGACAGCAGATGCAAGTTCTTCAGTGACTGATTGGTCAATCTGTAAGTGATGTCTAATCAGTATTTTGTCTATCACACTTCTTGCATTAACAAGGGAAGCAGTGCTCAACAAATAATGGAGCTCTTCCAGGAATTCACTAACTTCAGCACTCAGAACATGAAAAATATTTTCCAGTTTTAGTAATACAGCAGCGAGTTTGTGCTCTATTACATTATCCTGATTATCAGGGATATCTGCATCAGTGCATGTGTCAGAAGAACATGCAGGTACATTATCTGGATCAGATTCATCTGCACTTCCAAGTTCAACAGACTCATTCAAAGTCTTTTGAACTACACCATCTTTAAAATCGTCCAAACTATGTGTCTTGTGTTTGCGACTTTTGTGGGATTTGAAAGTACTGTATACATTGGTTTTATATTCACAGCCTTTGAACATGCATGTGACAGTCTCATTATTTGAGATGATGACCAATGTGAAGAAAGTAGTCATGGTCAGTCCCAAGTTCACAGAAAGAACATAAATCACAAGAAAATGAAATTGAAGTCTCAGGTTTCTGAGAGGTTTTCGTGTGATTCCTGGACAAATGTGTCAAAAGTGACTTCCATGTTTTAAAAACACAAAGGGCAGCCAGGATGAATGCATTTTAAGTGATGACCATGCCCAAAGTTGCCATTCTTAAGTCTGTAGTGTTTAAGGATTTCTGACTGCTTTACCAATTCAAAGCCACACTGTTTACACTGAAACATTACACTGACAAACACATAACAGAAGAAAATGACACAAGTTAAAAGATGTTGCATTGCCATATATGAGCATTTAAATCTTACAGAACTTGTTTGAATTAAAGTCAACTGACTGTTTACTGTAATGAATGATATAAAAATACTTACTGTGCAAATCGTTGAAATAACACTTCAGGAAAACTACTTGAATCCACACCACGCAAACCTGAAAACTTTCTTTGGCATTGAGAAAATCGTAAGTGTCCTAGTTACACCCACGTGCAGAGAGTACCTCAAATGAAAGCAAGCACACAATAATTATTATTGTTAGATTAAGACACATTTTACATGCTGTACCATTAAAGCTAGCAAAATGGGGATGTTTTAGTAGTCGAGTTGTCAAAAAGTAGAGTTCAGTACTTTAGGTACTGAAATTTTAAAAACGTTCATTTCCCGCTCACATTTGAGTGCTGTTGAGATGATTTTTAAACATCGCTGATTGGCCATAGTGTATCTGTTGAGCACGTGAACACTATGGCCAATCAGCGATGTTTAAAAATAATCTCAACAGCACTCAAATGTGAGCGGGAAATGAACGTTTTTTTAAATTTCAGTGCCGAAAGCACTGAACTCTGTACTTTTTGACAACTCTATTTAGTAGTAAAGATATTTAAGCTAAAACATTAAACTGAAAAACAATTAACAAAAGAAAAACACAGTGACGCAAATTAACAGACGTATACAAGCATTCAGATCTAACAGAGCAACTAGGTAAAGTCAACTGTTTACTGTAATGAGTGGTGATGCATAATATAGAAACACTACTTTGCAAATCGTTGGAATAACAACAATTCAGGATGTAGGATCTGTAGTGAATTTTACAGGAGACTCAACTCATTTTAACTTGGCCCACCTAGGGACGCCAATTATGTAGTGAGTTCTGCTTTCGCCCACTAGGAAGGCGAAATAGTGTAGTGATGGGTACTCGTATGACCGATGACGTTATGATTCTTGGATCACGTCACTTAATGTGCGGTTATGAGTACATCACATAAGAAAGATTGATGGGATATCTAGCTTGTAGAACCTCTCACTGTATTATCAACACAAGGAAGACACAAGTGTAATAAAATAAATGTATTAACAAATGATAGACAAGAGTAATCAACTATTAAATGAATACAATAAATGCAAAAGGAATAAAGTGCATAAGATGCATAAAATGTGATTCAGTTGGGTGTTACTATGTCATAGCCATGTTATCTTATGGAAAGATAAACTGTTGCTACTCTGAAACAAATAAGGTAAAGAACCTTATTATGCATCAAACAAATAAATGAGCTATTATTTGTTATCAACTGCAATCAGCTATACAATATCTAATGTACATTAGAAAGATCATATACTTATAGTACACAACAATGCCAAGGTCTCTGGAAGAGGATTGGAAGTGATATTTACGTTCTCTGTGGTTGGTTGAGCAGTCCGGTCACGGTGAATTCTTCCACTGGTTGTGCTGGGAGCAGTCAGTGGGAAAAGGAGCAGGAATCCGTTTCGACAGCCTTGAGCATGAAGCGCTGTAGGATGCTGTTCTCCTGGAGCACCAAAGGGTCCTAAGATCTGGAACACGCAGATGTGGCCCTGGTGTAGGTGCTGAAGGCCCTTAGCTTGGAACACGCAAGCAAAGGTACCTGAAGTGAAGGGTTGCTTGCTGGAGCTCAACCTTGTTGCAAATGTCTGTTGGTCTTCTGCCTCTCTCGGCTAGAGACTCAGAACTTGGTCAATCCGCTTTGTCTCTCTCGGATGGAGACTTAGGACGTGCTGCATCTGTGGTTGCCTCGCTGGACGAAGACTCTGAACGTGGAAAATATCTCTTTCTTCACAGACAGAACGTGGTCGTATCTGCTGCTGCCTCAAAGCTGGAGACTCGAAGCGTGGAGCGTCTGTTTCTGTCTCTCTGGACAGTAGGCTCAGAATAGTTGTGTCTGTTAGTGTCTCTCTCTTGTGGAGCTAGAGACTCACAATGGAGGTATCTGTTGCTGCCTTCCCAGTAACGGGCCGCAGACTCAGAACTTTGGTGCTCTGTTAGTGTCTCTTCCTTCACAGGCTGCAGACTCAGAACTTTGAAACTGTTATGTCTTACCCTTGCAGGCCAGACTCAGTACTTAGTGTAACTGTTATGTCTTTCCCCGATGGGACTCAGACTCAGTACTTTGTTAGTGCTCTGTTAGTGTCTCACCCTGCTGGGCCTCAGACTCAGAACTTAGTTGCTCTGTTAGTGTCCCTTCCCCTACGGGACTCAGACTCAGAACGAAGTTGCTCTGTTAGGTCCCTTCCCCTACGGGACTCAGACTCAGAACTTTGTGTCTTTTGGAGAGGTACCTTTATAACTTTTCGATGAGGAGGAGATTGCAATTTGGTGCTTCTCCATTTCCATGCTGTGATAGCCCACCCTTCTTTCCTCTTGTGGAAGTCATTTGCATAGTCCAAACACAAAGTTAAAAAAGGTGTAAATAATGTTTTACTGGTGCATTTCTCATTTTCCAAAACACAATCAGAAAACATTTGGTCATGTAATGAACACATTAAGTCCAAACATGATGGGAAAAGATTGAACTGTCATGCATGCATTCATTTGTCCATTAACAGCTGAGTTTGTGTAAGATGTTGCACTACACATCGCTGTCAGTGAGAATACTTATTTCTCTGAATAAGTAAAAGATGTGCGTGTTATGGTTCGCATCAGTTCAAGGTTTGAAAACATAGTTATGAATGGATTTGGATGGATCTTTGTGATCTCTCTTTGTTTCACCCACTGCTGCTGCGTCTGGAGATCCTAAGGAATTTTTATGGCCACCACAGGCCAAACCTTAGGAAACAGTATCAAGGTGGGTGAAGGGCAGAAACTGCGTCTTGACCAATAGGAAGTTCTGTTCTTCCTGGGTTTTTGTCCCAAAGGTCTCTTCTTGCCCTCTAAGAGGTGTCTGGCAGTTGTCCTGGCATCCTTATCTGATGGCGTTGGACAGTTTGCTTATGTTAGTCCACCAAGATCCAATCAAAATGTAGCAAACCTTTGTCCACTATTGTGGCCAGGGAGGGGCCCTCGCCATAAACTGGGCCCTGGAATGCGTGGTCCACTACAGATCTCAGTGCGAATCAGACAATTCATGAGATTCGATTAGAAGTTAAAACACTTCTACAGACGCAAATTCAACAAGAGGCCCCGTCATAAATCTGACGTTTGATACCCTGGCGCCAGCCAGCTCGAAGCAACCATTTAAAGGGATAGTTCGGGCATTTAAGACATAAAGTTGTATGCAATCCTTATCGTCACTATAGTGTATACACACGGACCCACACTGCGTTCACCTCCCTGGTCAGAGTTCTGGCCGCTGGAAGTTTTTCAAGAAAGTAGTCACGGTTAGTTTCCGGGGCCTCAAAACTGTGCGTTTTTACGTGAAAAAAATATATGCGTTTCAAAGCTTGATTAATTTACATCACAAAAAACACTCCTAACAAAAATCATACCTCAGTTTTAATCGGCACTATATTCTTTCCGTTTCCATCAATCCGCGCTCCATTGTGATTTATGGTTGGGAGGAGAAACCAGCAGTACCCCGACTTAGGACAATGTTCTAATTGGTCAAGACACCATTTGGGATGTGTCCAAAAGCTGAGTTTAAAAACTCAGGACACCATTCAACTTCTTCTCTTACTCCTTACTCTTACGCTCTCAATCTCTTACGGCTTTGTGCCGCTGCGTTTCGACGCTGCCTGGCCTGCATGCCAGCTGCTCCTCTAAAGGAAACATGAGGAGATCATTACACTTCTGTCTATTACTTTAATTATTTTATTTCTTTCCGTTGAGAGTTTCGTGTCTAGTTAAGTTTGTGCAAGCCGCGACCGACTTAAACGTCTTCGTTGACCTGAACTTTAACAGCGCACGCACAACTCTCATATCCAGCCAACGCCCAAGAAGACATCACATTGACCGACCACCAACCAATCAGCAACCTCGGGAAAACCCTTTCTGAAGCGACGCAACCAAAGGAATTCCCTCTTCACAGAAAAGGCTGACGCAAGTACAACTTCCAAGTTCTAACTGAACTGGTGCATTTGATAAAGTTTAATAACCTCTTTGAGAGACTCAATACGAGGGTTAATTAAGTGATTGATGGTTGTTCAAGTCTAAGCAATTACACATATTGCTAACTTGGGACTTCATATTTTCATTCCTTTAAACTCATTCTTTCCTCACTTTCTCTTTCTGGAACCTGTGTGAATCTAACATGTGTTTATGTTAGATTAGTTTGTATGTGTTAGGTTTATCCAATAAAATCATATTTTTATTAGAAAAGATAAATATCTTGTGTTTTGTGCTTACAAATTAATGTCTTAAACTGCTGATTTTGCTACTGTGCTAATATATAGTGTTTTCACTATATTCTGGATAGTAATATCCATTGCAGAGTTTCTGTCACATGGCTTGTGAATGAATCGCGGGTCGACTCTGGAACAGCCGTAAAACAGCGATTCTGTTCAAATTCCCTATTGAATCATATTCGATTCCCTTTGAGCTAAATTATAAATTATTATGTAATTAATCCCTATTACTTACCTATTACCTATGATCTGCTTCTACATTGGCGTTTTCTCTGAATTTCAGGAACAAATCTTTGTCTACACTACGCAACTGAAAATGCATGTCCCATTACCATTCAGGCTGCATACATTCTCAAGGATGTCATATTTAAGTGAAAGGACCATAATGAAATTGACTTTTTCCATGGGGCGTAAATTTATTTTTTTATACTTTGCAATTGAACAGTTACTTTTCTTAAAAGAACCTCTGAAATGAGATGAAACAAATGGGCATGTTATTGTTTACAATGTTGTCATGAATATGCAGAGTGAATTTGGGCAGCCATGCCATCGTTTTCAGAAACCTCATATTTGGTCCGTTTACACTGAAACGCAACCATGGAGTTTTCTATCTAAAGCAGGGTCTGCAGTATTTTAAAAATTCTCAGTTTTTGAGGGTTGAAAATGTAATATAAATATAGTAATATAAACAAAGTAATATAAACAAAAGGTGTATAAAAAGTTATGCATTAAAAAAAAATGCACTAGTGTAAACATTGCATAAATGTGCTTTTTTAAATTTTGTATTACATTCATGTTTATTGTCCTGCAGTATTACAAAGATTGGAATGTCAGATTATAGTTTATAGTATATTGCATATATTCAGAAAAGCTGTGCTGTTGATGTGGCAGATGTATTTGTTGTGCATTGTTTTATGGCAGATGTATTTGTGCATTATGTACCTTCACAGTGGTGTGTGTAGAGGAGTGAAATTTTCCCTGGCCATCTTTGAGGATGCAGGGGCGAAGGTGAGTGATTAGCACCTCGTCTCCAACATATAGGGTTATTAGCACCACATCCCTCCACAGTCAAACGTCAAACCCCTTTTGCCCACACACCAGGTGAAGGTCCAGGATGGGAACGTGAGTTTGGGTCATCCTCTCCGCACGCATCTGGAAAAGGAAAATTTAAGTGAGTGGTAGTGATTAACATTTCAAATAGAAGAATACCTGAATGACATTCATACACATCAATAGAACTATAGTATATAGTATAATTATAGTAGCAGTTCAGTTATTACTATTATAGTAGTAGTTATTTTTTTTACCCTGTTTGTAGGTAACTGCATTGTTAATGTTCAGACTGCATATTTACAATATTAAGATGGTTGACAACTATATATATATAAAGGAATAAAACTGCCTCACTTTTGAACTGTGCAGAACTGTAGCTGAATAGTTAGGCCTCCTATGCTATTTAAATGCCAGTCATTATGGTGCTACTTGGAGAGGAAATATTTTCTGAGGTGGTACTTGGTATAAAAAGTTTGAGAACCAAAACCAAAACTCTCAAGCATTAATCTTGATACAACAATATAATTTAAGCTAATAATTAATTATCTCTTCTAGGCAGCCTGGAGCTGGAACTGGTGGAGGTAACACTGTTAAACCGGTGAGTAACTTAAGGTTAAGCTCTTAAAAGAAAGAATTTTACACTGCAACTTTTACTAGATCAAATGAAAATAAATAGAAAATTCACACACTTCTTTGATTTGCCCTTGGAGGCTGAGGTAGCCTTCCCTTGAGAATATGTCCACCTCTTCACCTCTTCACTGAGGTCCTTGGGCACAGTTTTAAACTTGAGGGCCGACGAACAAATACATTTGTCCATACGTGTTGGTCTGTGAAACCATGGGCTAGTGTGAAAACAAAATGAGTGCAAATAATAAAATATATTAAATATATAAAATAAGAACAAAAAAGAACATGTGTAAATGCATACTGACAATAGCAAACATCAACGCAATCATTCTAGTTTTGTATGAAGATGCATGTGCATTAATCAATAACATATCCACATTGAAGCAGTCCATGCAGTGGGCTTAAATATTTATCTCACAAACACCTAACAGTCCTGACTTCATTAACAGTATTTAAAAATTCTGTTTTTAATAACTTACATGCCGTCTGTCGCGCGCGATCCCGCTGCCAGCGTCTTCCGTTCGCGGTGATTCGTTCAAACCGCATCATTTGAATCATATTCAGTGAGTCATTGAATCATCAACATGAACGAACGAACGTACGAACGAATCTTTCAGTTGTGATTAATGAACCGATTTAACAGCTCGATTGAAAAGAATCATTTGGTTCACGAATCGAATACCGCTTCTGCGTCTCGGAGCACGTGATGATTATTTCAAAATAATGAGAAACTACACGCGTTTATGAAATTAAGTAGATTCTTGCTATTAAACCTTGGCAGGGCCAGATTAACACTTTGTTGTACCCTTGACAACAATATTCAAGGGCCCCATCACCACAACCCCAGGATCACCATAATATGGTCATATATAGAATCTGACAGATGAGGTATGCTAACTCTAGAGATTTTAACTCTTGTTTATGAAACTTTTGGCTTTTTTTGCTGACAGTTTGTCTGTGGGTTATTGGAAGTAGGCTCATTTATTGAACCTAAATGGCTAAAGAAATTTGAAAATGCTTTTTGATCTTGTAAGGTAAACACATACTGACAAAATATGTTCTTGCAGGGGGACAGAAATAAAGTCTCCACAACAGAAGGGAAGCTCCAAGGTTTCAAAATGTCTTAAGAGAGCTGCTGATAGAAGCAGGAAATACAGGTGAACCGAAGAAGCTCATAAAAATAACTTCATATGCATTTTTCACACAATATACAGTACAGACAGTTTGGACACACCTTTCTTTTCTTTATTTTCATGAAACTTTGCTCTAAGTATGGCCTGGGTCTCTACACATGAACTCCAGCATTGAGAACATTGTTTGTGTACACAGAGTTTACTAAAAAGAAAGGTTTTGAACAACTCACTTTCACTGTTTGAGTTTCCGCTCGCAGCCGTCTTGCCAGTCAAGAAGTGTTGATCTCCGAATGCGAATTATTATTACCATTAGGTAAAAAACATTGAATAATACTTTTTATACATGAGACTACCTCTTGAAGCTCATCAAGAGAATGCCAAGAGTGTGCAAAGCAGTAATCAAAGTGAAAGGTGGCTACTTTGAAGAACCTAGAATATGACATATTTTCAGTTGTTTCACACTTTTTTTGTTATGTACTGTATATAATTCCACATGTGTTAATTCATAGTTTGGATGCCTTCAGTGTGAATCTACAATTTTCATAGTCATGAAAATAAAGAAAACTCTTTGAACGAGAAGGTGTATCCAAATTTTGGTCTGTACTGTATATATAAAAACTGTACCTTTTTTTATTCTTTTTCCTCATACTTAGGATGGCAACCCCATACAGTCGTCCAGCACCACTTCGAGTCAGGTGTGTTGCAACCTGCAAGAACCAAAAGGCTTTGACATTTGTAATGCACCAGAATAAAATGCAGGAACATATAATGTCAACACTTCATGTGCGCTTACTGATGGGGAGACAGTATACCTTTCTGTAAGAAAAGGTAGCGACCCTGAATTTGAAGAGGGGCAGTCTTACATGGTAAAAAAACTTCACCCTCTCACACAAATATGGGCGGCCATGCGTGTTCGTCAATCAAGCAACGATTAAATTCAAAACAGCTCCACTGCCCATTTCTGAGGAGGCCAGAAGAGCAGTGAAAGAGGCCCTCTATCCACCTTCCCCACGCAAGACTGGTGAAGAAGAGGACATCTTCACAAACAGGAGCTACCTGAGTCTCCAGGGGCAGATAGAAAAAGTGAGTGACTTTAAAAGCATAATTGAATATGGTTTGCAATCCTGGTCCTGGGGACCCACTGATCTGCACATTTTGTATGTCTCCCTCATTTAACACTCCTGATTCAGATCATCAGCTCGTTAGGGGAGACTGCAAGACCTGAATTGGATGTGTCTGATAAGGGAGACATGCAAAATGTGCCAAGCAGTGGGTCCCCAAAACCACTAAACTAAACTGGTAGGACACTGGCCCTCCAAGACCAAGTTTGGGCACCCCTGAAATATACATACACAGTACTATTCAAAAGCTTTAGGCCACTAGTATTTTCACCAGTAATTTCTATATTTTGCTGTAGTGCCACGGTTCTCAATTCCAGTCCTGGGGAATTTGGTTGGATTATGATGAGATTAGGGCCTGTATTCACAAAACATCTTAAGGTTAAAAGTAGATGATAACTTACTGATTTAGGAGAAAATCTTAAAAAATAATGGGCTTGTCAATCCTAAATTTAGGACTTAAATTTTTGCTCTAAGAGTATTTTTACAAATCGTTTTTGCAGAGGACTCCTAAGTTACTAAAACCAAATCATAAATGGTGTCAGAACACCAGCATTCTGCCTCAGAATGTAAACATTTTAGAAATACGTTACATGTATTTGTAAAAAGTTTTTCCATGCATCTTTTTTGTTTTGGTGGTTATACCAACTTTTCATTATATCATTGCTTTCATTAACACATTGGGTAGCGTACAAGAAGTAACAGCTGTTCTTGTGTCCAGTTAGGTTTTCTTTTACGTTTGCATATATGATCATTCTGCTCTGTTTATATGCATATCTGTACCAGATTGAAGGTCTTCAGTTAGGAGAAGAGATGAATGAACTGAACTAATGGGCTGATGATCTCATTCAGGTGTGTTAAATAAGGAAGACATGTAAAATATACAGAGCAGGGGTACCCCAGAACAAGAATTGAGAACAACCTCTGTAGTGTGGCAGTAAGAAATATCACTTTACATTTCCAAACATTCATTTTGCTATTAATTGTAATAATCCAGTGAGATTTTTGTCTGACAAAAGCCAGACAGATTTATAAATGTAAACTGACATTTCCTACTGACACACTACAGCAAAAGTTAGAAATAATAATTGACTTTAAATTAGATAGCTGGTAAAAATACTAGAGGCCTAAGACTACATTGTTACCAATCTAACCATAACACTAACCCTTACCCTATATGTGAATTGTTTTTTTTATTTATTTCCAGATTATTGACCAGCAGATACTGGACCAAGACCTGGAAATAATTGGGGTGTCCCAAAAAAACGACACCCTTATACTACTTGACAGTGGGTTGGATGATTATGTTGTGCCAGCCCACTTCTATGCAGGCAACCCAGATGATTTAGTGAAGCAACTACCATTGCAACTGAGAGTACGGCATGTTCAAAAGCATGTCCTAAGCATAAAATGCCTGAGTTCACCTACCAATGAGGAAGCACAGGATCAAGCATCCCTAGATCCAGAACAGGATGGGAAATCACCTGATCCAGTTCAAGGAGGGGCATCATTGGATCCAGGTCAGAGTGGGGAATTGCTGGATCCACTTCTGGGTGTAGCACCCCCGGAGCCAGAAGAAAGTGTGGCATCTTTAGATGGAGAAACTGAATCCCTGGACCATGAATGGAATCCCTCGATGCACTGAGTTTAATAAAGTCAATTACACTTTGAAAAAAGGACATTGAGTTAGTTAGTTACTTGTTCTTGTTGTTCATTCATTTATTTTTTACTGTTTTCTAATTTTTGTTCCTTTTCTGTAATTTAATCTTAATAACTTAAACAAATTCACTAAATAGCTAAATAAATTAAACTTTAACCTTTATATATTTCTGTAAATAATGTTCAACTTGTGAATTATTCAACAACAGAATTATTCAACAACAGAACGTTGATCCTGGAGAGCCAGTGTCCCTGCAGAGTTTAGCTCCAACCCTAATCAAACACACATGAACAAGCTAATCAAGATCTTTAGGTTACAGGTTGATGCTAAACTCTCCAGGGACACTGGCTCTCCAGGATCAACGTTCCCCACCCCTGCTTTAAAGGGTTATTTCACCCCAAAAATTGTAATTTAATCATTAATCACTCACCCTCATGTTGTTACAAACGCGTAAGTCTTCGCAAGGATACTACCGCGTTCAAGGCCCAGAAAAGTAGCCGACAAAGTAGTCCGTGTGACATCAGGGGTTCAACTGTAATTTTACGAAGCTACGAGAATACTTTTTTGTGCGAAGAAAACAAAAATAATGACTTTATTCCGCATTTTCATCTTTACTGCGTCATTGGTGGACACGAGTTCACTAGAGTACCCCGTGAGGCGGCGCCGGCGCTGACCCGGCGTTATGACGTTGAACACGTGCGCCATGCCTTGTTTACATGCGGAGAAGATGCACGTTGTATAAAAGCTATTGAAATCTATAAATCAGCGTCAGGGTATTCTCGTGAACGCGCATCCACAAGTCACACAGTACAGACATAAATGTGAAATTAAGTAGTTTTTGTTTTCTTTGCAAAAAAAGGAATTCTCATAGCTTTGTAAAATTACAGTTGAACCACTAAACGCGGACTACTTTGTCAGTCATCTTGGGCCTTAAATGTGGTAGGAACCTTGCTGTCTATGGGAGTCGGGGACCTCTCGGATTTCATCCAAAATATCCTAAATTGTGTTCCGCAAAATGAAAGAAGGTGAGTAATTAATTAAACCTAAAGTATTAAGAGTTAAAGTATTAAAGCTAACAGACTGGGCTGCATTTTCCTAAACGCATCATAAGGCTAAGTACATCGAAGAACCATTAAAACCAATGGAGTTTCGATCATTTTACGCTTTAGGGAAACGCACCCCAGGACAGAAATAACAATGAATGCTGCGATCGATTTGCCTCAGAAGTCGGATGTCGAAGCTGGGAATTACATCCCAACCAAGTGGGTCGCATTCCTTCGAGACGTCACAGCAGAACACCAGAGCCACAGCAGCAGGCTCATACCGGTAGTGGGCGGAGTCTCCGTCTCAGATCGGAAGTGGGTGAAAATCTTTACAGTCTATGGTGAAAATAATGACAACTTTTATTTTTCTCTTTTCCTTTTCTCATTTTTAATGTTCTAGCTAACGTGTTGTATATTATTGTTATTTGAAAAAAGGTAATAATGATCAACACCAGAATTTGCACTACTTACCTTAGTGGACTGTTTTTCAAAGTTAAAGCTATTAATGTTAAGTCAGTATTTATTTAAAAGTGTTTAATTGAAAAAAAAAATGTGTATACATATTTATAAATATATATGTGTATCCACATCTATTTTATATATCTGCAATCAGTGATTTTTGGGGGTTCCTTCTTTTATCGTTTTATGGTGGTTGACAAGCCAAAATATGAATTATGGTGAATAACTGGAGTATGAGGCATTGACAAGGAAGAAAAAAATTATATCTTCCAATCCAGTTACTTTAGATAATTGAATATTTCTTTCTACAGTCTTGACTGCTCTGAAGCACATCTTAATAAATTTGATCAACTGGAATTGGTTATACCTAGATCCATCAATTTCTTTTTTCTTAATACTCTTCCAGAATAAAAAATTTGTTACAGAGACGACGGAGATGTGGATCCAAACGCAAGCTTTTATTAATCAGAACGTAGTCGACAGGCAAGGTCACACAACAGCAAACAGGAACAAACAGGGCAAGACAAAAACGTAATCCAGTGGTACAGGCGAGGGTCGAAATCCAGAAGGGCAGTCAAAAATGTAACAAAGAAAACAAACGAACAAACAAGGCAAAACTATGACTACACTAAGACTGAAAAAACAGTCATTTATGATCTATCTATCTATCTATCTATCTATCTATCTATCTATCTATCTATCTATCTATCTATCTATCTATCTATCTATCTATCTATCTATCTATCTATCTCCAAGTCTATCAAGCTTTAAAACTACTTCAAACTATTTCAGACTGAAAACAGACAAACTTTTTTATCTAGTTTAATATTGCTATTTTACTGTTATGACACTCCCTAACTATTTTATAACCATTACAAATATGTCCTCTTAAACCATGATGTGTATGTGTGAACTCGGAACAGTCCCCCTGTAGGTGGGATTTAGTATTGCAAGGTATACACATTGGCGCCAAATTACACAAACGTTGGCGCCAAATTTATATTCCCATATGCGGTTTGCAGAAAATATCATACACGCAGCGTATGTCAAGAATATCTGCAGCGCTTCAGTGAACAACACAGCAGCAGGATCTATGGTAAAAAAAGTAAGTACTTTAGATATTTTATTTGTACATATAAATGAAATCCGCGATTCGTCAACGTTAATTTCTGTTTTCAAATATTCATTAAGTCATTTAATCACTTAAAACTGTAGTAATGGCTCGTGAGAGGAGCGCTGCTTTCAGCTCTGAGACACAAATATGTTGTAGACCGCAACTAATGTGGTAATCATTAAGAAATACAATTTAAATTAAATATATCGTTGTAAAATGAAGTGGCCTTGGGCAGAGCACAATGCTAAAATCTCATTGTGTCTAAAAGAAAAGATTTCTGCGGTATATTTTTTCATTTTATCATTTATCAAAGTTCAAATAATACACTAAATTTAGATTGACATTTGAATAAACACAATCTCCTCTAATGTTAATCTTGTTGTCTGTGCGGTCGCGTGAGGTTTAGCCGGCTGAGGTGCACTCTAGCACGGCAGCGCTTGTCTCTCGCTCCCCTGTCCACGGCCTCGAGACAGGAGCGTGCAATTTTCTTACCCAAAGCTGCTGATCCTGTTTGCTTTTAAGGAGAAAAGTTATCCCATAACAGGGGCAGTGCTAGGTGTAATTAATGCCTATTTAATTAACCCTCTATGGCATGGTGTTGCCTTAAGGTAACAAACCACTTTTTGGCACACACAACACCCCTTTATTTTATAAAATATCACATTAAAAGTCTGATGACAAGTTTGTGACCAACGAAATTTGAGGTGGGTGTGGGTTTGACCTTTCTTCCTGGGGTAGAACAGTCCTTTTTTGACCATAGGTGACTTGAGCACACTGCTAGCAGAAGGTAAGATAAACTTCACCTCTTAAAGTGCATATAGCAGGTTAGAGACTCCGGTGAATTGATGTATAGAAAAATAATGCAGGAACCAGATTTTAAAATATAATTCAAAATAGGCTATTAAAGGGATAGTTCACCCAAAAATGAAAATTTGATGTTTATCTGCTTACCCCCAATGCATCCAAGATGTAGGCATTACCGCGGGAAGTAGGGGTGCTGAGGGTGCTGCAGCACCCCCTGGCTCGGAGCTCAAGAAAAAATGGGGGTGCTGGGGGTGCGGTGCTAAAAATAAATCAATGTAAAATTTGTAACAAAAAAGGACAAAAAATCTTTTTAGTAATTCGAATATTCATTCAAATTTATTGGAAATACAATACAATGACAATAATTTTCGCGTGACGTCACCGCATCCGTCATTGAAGATTAAAAATACACCAATCAACACGGCGCAAAAACGCATTTCCAAGCAAAATAAAAATAGACTGAGACTTGAGCAGACCGATAATATTGGATTAGTCGGATAAGGAAGCAGATCTACCCCAAAATAAATAAGGTTTCTCTTTTTTTAAACGAATGCTTAATTTGTGGTTCACCGTTATTTTTTAATGAAAACACAGCAACGATAAAGACCAGCTCGTTTATTTTAAATGAAGAAATTACAGGTTTATTAACAATAGTTATCTTGCTTTTGGATCCGCCACCAGTCATTTCGCATCATTCTCGTCACATATCACTTCTGCCGCTCAGAGCTGCTTGGAACAGACTCGCTGCGCTCCCTCAGATCTGTAGCCTCCCATGTTCAACTGAACTAAATTTATTTTATTTCTATAAAAAAAGCCACATTTACCGTCTCTAATTCAGCGAGTATGTCTTTGCACTTTTCAGAGCACCGTCACACTCACTCAAATCCATTGTATGAGGTATGCCTTAATAAATTAAACTCCTTATTTAAATTAATTAAATTAATTAAAATGCTGTGGTTTCCTCAAATTCATTCCACTTGGTTTATTCAGGGTCCATACCAATTAAACTCATTCCCGGTTTTCACTAGTCGGGAGTGCTGGGACACAGCAAAGTAAACAAAGCAGCGTAACTTCTGCTCAGATACACCTCACCCTAGCTGATGTCAACTTTCCGATTATTTCATCAATTTTTATTAAAAAGAAATGACTTTCCGATGTGATATAAGTGAAAAGGGAGACGATTTCGAAAATGATTTCACCAAAAGGCGGACGCGAACTCGGGTCTCCCGCGTCAAAAGCAATGTGTCACACGTATTATCACTTACGCCACTGAAAACGTGCTGAGATAACCGTCTTTTGTATTATTTGTAAATATGGCCTATTTGCATTGTGTAAAAACATTAAAAGGTAGACTACAGAAAACGGCATATACTACAGTAATTTACCCACCCACATTTATTTTCCTTCCGATGCCCATGATCCAAAGCCAATTACAAAAGAGAACAATGGAAGCAATCAAAAACAACAAAATAGCAACTCTTTTTACTTATAACTTTGCTCTTTGCTCCCCCCGCCCCCCACCCCCCCACAAACTTTTTTTCTCTCAGCCCCCCCTGCTCAAAATACGTTCCCGCGGCTATGGATGTAGGTGACTTTGTTTCCTCAGGAAAAACACAAACGAAGATTTTTAATGAAAACCGGTGTTGTCTGCCAGCCTTATCATGGACCTGGATGGGCACCAAACCTCTAAAAGTAAACAAAAACATGCACAGACAAATCCAAATTACACCCTGCGGCTCGTGATGATACATTGATGTCTTAAGACACGAAACGATCGTTTTTGTGAGAAACTGAACAGTATTTATATAATTTTTTACCGTTGATACACAGCCACGTCCATCTGTCATGAGCACGAGTTTGGCATCAGTCACGTCACATGTGAACGCGCTCTGTCGTAGAATACGCAAACGCCGGAAGCGATCTGTCGCATGAATACGACACTCATTGTTTACACAGAGCACAGAGATTGTGGGTATAGCGGCTATTCAAAATGGTAATTACTTGCACGTATCCTGATTGTTTAAACCGATTTAAAGCTAAAAGATTACGTTTGCTTGCACAAACTCATCCGGGACTTTTCACTGATTTCCCCTTACGGCGTTTGCATATTCTACGACAGAGCGCTACACATGTGACGTGACTGATGCCAAACTCGTGCTCATGACAGATGGACGTGGCTGTGTATCAAAGGTAAAAAATGATATAAATACTGTTCAGTTTCTCACAAAAACGATCGTTTCGTGTCTTAAGACATCAATGTATCATCACAAGCCGCGGGGTGTAATTTGGATTTGTCTGTGCATGTTTTTGTTTACTTTTAAAGGTTTGGTGCCCATCCATGTCCATGATAAGGCTGGCAGACTGCACCGGTTTTCATTAAAAATCTTCGTTTGTGATTTTCTGAGGAAACAAAGTCACCTACATCTTGGATGCATTGGGGGTAAGCAGATAAACATCAAATTTTCATTTTTGGGTGAACTATCCCTTTAAGGCTTCTGGGGTCGTTTTTGAGTTTTTTTTACTTCCGCATCTTAAAAACTGGCAAAACCGGCAGTGATGTCACGAGAGGGAGAGCAGTCGATGTAAACCATAGGAAAACAATGGATCGCAATGACCATTCGGACGCAGAGAACATTTAAAATGTTTATTTACACTCCTATGACGAACCACAGACACAAATATAAGCCTGCTATGTGGCCAAGAGAGCAGGGACATGCCAGGATTAAACAGAACAGCGGCCAGAGGAGACAAATTAAGTTGTGTCAGGAGAACAGGGCAGGTGTCTTGGTGAGAGATCAGTGTTAGCTGACGATATCTAATCAGGAAAAATCACAGCATTGGTCATCTAGAAGTATTGATTCTACTTACCAGTAACACAAATGAATAATCGTTGATCAAGCGTGTCACACTCGTTTATATCTGACGCAAACTTTACGTGAAATAGCAGGTTCTTATTACCGGGCGAGAGCAATAACCCACTGCCAAACCGGTCATGCTGGAGCATGTAGCAGGCAGCAGAGCGTTCTCCAGACTCTGTCACGTCTGTCACATGTGCTCAGTGTGAACCAGAGGGCACCAATGGTGAATTTGCCAATCTTGTTCTCTGTCAAATGCCAAACATCCTGCACTGTGTTGGGCTGTAAGCACCTGTGGACATTGGGCCCTCATACCACCCTCATGGAGTCTGTTTCTGACCGTTGAGCAGACACGTGCACATTTGTGACCTGCTGGAGGTCATTTTGCAGGGCTCTGGCAGTGCTCTTCCTGTTCTTCCTTGCACAAAGGCAGAGGTAGTGGTCCTGCTGCTGGGTTCTTGCCCTCCTACGGCATCCTCCACGTCTCCTATTGTACTGGCCTGTCTCCTGGTTGCGCCTCCATGCTCTGGACACTACGCTGACAGACACAGCAAACCTTCTTGCCACAGCTCGTATTGATGTGCCATCCTGGATGAGCTGCACTACCGAAGCCACTTGACTCCGTCTCATGCTACTACTAGAGTGAAAGCACTGCCAGCATTCAAAAGTGACTAAAACATCAGCCAGGAAGCATAGGAACAAAGTTTAGCAGCTGTCTTTTGATTTTAAGTTAAATCAACTTAAGTCATTTAAATTCACAAGTTATATTTTTATTGTAATAAGTTAAAATGACTTGTTGTTTTAAGCTGATTCAAATCAAAAACGTAAGGCAGCTGCTGAACTTTGGTTTTTAAGTTGAATCTGGTGAAAACTTTTTACAGTGTAGTGAGAGTGTGACATCTGGTGGTGACCGGACAGAAAGGTTACAGATCAGTTTTGACCCATTATTAATAACTGAGTATAAAAAAATCACAATAATTAAGCACTAAATTAGCATTTATGAATGATTTAATGTTACACTGAAAGCTAGAGTAATGGCTCCTGAAAATTCAGCTTTACCATTAAAGGAATAAATTCAACTTTAAAATACATTAAAACAGACAACAGCTGTTGTTATTAAATAAATTAAATACAATTTATATTGTATTCAATTCTAATAATAATTCAAAATATTACTGTTTTACTGTATTTTTTATTAAATAAATGCAGCCTTGGTGAACATAAATGTCTTTCCTCTTCGAGACAGGATTGGTCAGCAGCTGAACCCACAGGAATATTTACTAATTATGTATTTTTGAGTCTTCAAAGATTACCCAAAGATAAATAAATGAATCAAATTTCCTCACAATAAAAATGATAAATCAGCAACATTATATGACAGGTGATAATTTTTATTTATTTTATTCAACACATCATGTAACATTTCAAACAGTACATCAATTACTGTTATGACAAATATAATGACTTAGAAATATGGCATACATAAAAATAAAATAATAACATAGTGTGCCATTCTTATAAGATCAAATTTCCTGCTGTATTGCGGTGACGGATAAAAGAAAAAAATATAATACGCATAAAACTAAAATCTAAAAATGTCAGTAAAAGTACATTGCAAAAAACTAAAAAAGAAAGTTTTCAGAATAGCAAACAATGGTCACAGATCAAAAAATAATAAGTGTACATCAAAAATGTAATAAATGTAATGTTTCTTGCTCTCAGACATTGTCTGCTAATATTTCGATTTATTCGTATGCTTATGCTGTTTGTCACTAGGCTTTTGTTTCCAGGTTTTGCACTTGCTTTTCCAAATGTGGCGGTTAGAGTTTGATGTAAATCAGGGCAGGGCTTAAGCGTCATCACTGGTCCACCAGTTCTAGATTGACAGCTCCTCCTCGAGCCAATCAGTCGAAGAGGGGCGTCAACGTCACTCCACGCGCCTCATCAGCTGCCGATGCTCGCTGTTCACTTGCAGGTGAAAATGGCCATCCGTCAGCTGGGGACATCTTTCCATGCAGCACACTGTGTCTGTCTGTCTGTCACTGATGTACGTCTGCCTGGCCATCCATTAACATTAAACCAAACTATCCTAGCCATAACCCGTCGCCATTATCTTCACCATCTTTAGTCTACGTTCACATCGTGAAAGGGAGCAGCCGGTCGGCCATATTGGCGGCACTGAAAGTAAACAATACCACTGAACCAAATGAAACTCGCATATTTCCCTAATTATTGCTGCTGAAAATGGTCAATTATTGTCATGTTTTAGGCTGTGCTAATCGGTCGGACCGGGAAAAACATTTGGAGTACTATAGACTGACAAAATTAAAAAATCTGTCTGAGTAACAAAAGGTGTTTGTGGTTGAAACTGATCTAGAATTTCTTGGAGAAGAATCTTGATAACATTCGTGTTTGTTTGTATCATTTCCAGTCCAGGAGTTGAAATATTAGTCTAATATCTTAATTAAAGGGGTCCTATTATGATCTTTTACAAAGTCTTTGGGTTGAAATAGAACATGTTCTCATGTTTGGTGGTTCAAAAAAACACATTATTTTTGACATAATTTACATTATTACAATACCTTTCTCCCAAACCTGGCACAAATGCCTGGATTAGTTCTGTTTTTGATGAAGGCCCGACACAGTACTGCTACGCCTCACATCACACACTGACTCAAATTCAAAAAGTGAAAAAGCGTAATTAACCCTTTCATACTACGTATCTTAACTTTAGTTTGTCAAAATATGCCCTTTCCTGCTCACTAAGTCCATCTCTCTGTGATTTAGCTGCTTCCACATGATTTTGTGTGGTTTAGACAGCATAAATTAGCAGAATAACCTATTTAGTAGTATATTAACTACTTGCAATCCATGCTGTTGTTTACATCCGAGTATCACCAATATGGCCGCGCATCCGGTTAACTGACCAAATCGTGACATAAATTCAAACCCACTATTGAATAATCCACTTTATTCCTCACTAAATGAATCGGACATTTAAATCAATAATTTAATTAAATGTCTAACTCTAAAAATAGTAACTTGCTGCCACCTACTGGCTGTTTTACTTACTTACTCGTATACTCACTATATTCAAACTTTATATATTTAAAACATCTATATGATAGTTATAAGGAATTACATATGTAGTTATGTAAACAAATAAATCATTATGTATATCAAATGCACGTGCCTCTGTAACTGCTTCCCTGTAAAACTATAGACCAATTTAGAGTAGATCTCACAGTCAAGTCACTTGCAGCTGTGCGCACATAGTGGTTGCAGAAAAACACCAGAAAAAATATGTATTTCTGTGCCTTTTGATGTCAAAATCTGAATGCAAATCATTTTTATACAACACTGTCGTCAAAGACGCCATTTGAAGATAAACGCAGATGTTTAAACGGACATACTATGGATGAAAACTGCTTACTTTACTTTTAAACCATGAATTTGATTTAAACAATAGGTCTATATAATATTCACATGTTGTTAACAGGGGGCATATTGTATTAGCCTTACAGTTACAGCATGAAATATTATTTAAACCTATTACTATTAACATTTTTACATAACATTTATTTATTTTAATCTTACAATTCAGCCTTTTTTTTTTTTTTGCAAACGCAAGTTTATATCTCCTAACTCGGACTTTATAACTTGATTTAACTAAAAAAAAATAGTGAGTTTTCTGCCACCAGAAGGGCTCTACCCATAAAAAAAAACGTCATCCCTGTTTTGGATCTGTAAGACTATCCCACTATCTAAGGTCAATTTAGTTGAATATCAGTGCTTATCGATGAGTGACAAGCTCTTGTAATGAGCTGAGGACATTTCGAAAATGACATCTAATCAATATAATCTATAATTGTTTTCAAATCGAACTATTTTGTACCGTATCCGCGTAATTCTCTAGCCATAAAGGCTATCTCTATAATTGGTCTATAGTTTTCAGTGATCAGTTAGCCGAGTCATTGCATAAGCATTACAATCAATATTAATTAATTAATTTACTCATTTAAGGCTAATGGGTTGCCAGGTTGGCATACAGCAGTGACAGACAGGTAAGGAATAATTGATGACGGGGCGCTGACACGAAGCAGAGTTGCTGTTACTCCTCGGGTGTGCATTATTTTCATAGAATTCAACGGACCGAAGTCAATTAACCGACGACAAACTGGCCCATGCACGCAGATATCCATGCCTTCCTGTGTTTGTGTATTTAACTGCAACACGCACATCACGCAGCCTTTAACCCAGAAGTGTTATGCTATGAAAAAATGACGAAACCAGTGGTCGAACGCTATGAAAATAATAGTCACTATGATGCACCCGTATGCCGCACATTTAGCCGCATTAATTAAAAATGTTTAGAATCTTTATGTGAAGATGCTTAAATAAATATGTTCATAAAGCATTAATGTATACATTTACTTATAAAGCTTGTTGCAGTGTATGAGTATAGTTGTTTAGTTAACTGTGTTGTACATGCAACCGGCTTTCAAAAATAGTAATGCGCCCCAGTAGAGCTTTGGGTCTAGCGCTGCCCCTGGTCTGTGTGTCTATCAAAAGAGATCGACAGCAGTGTCTCTACTAATAGTGAAACTTTAAGTTCATTTTCTTCAAGACCACTTTGTGTGTGATAGCTGTCATGTAGTCTTTAAGTTGTTATGCGTATGTTAACGTGTGTGTAACTGTATGTGTGTGCGTCTGTGAGGGAGAGAGTATGGGAGAAATAACAGATGTGCTTTCCGTACATAATAAAACATAATTTTTTGGCAAAAATCATCTATCGTTTTATCCTATTGTTTACTGTGTTTGGATTTTTGGTGATTTTGCTGTTTTAGGCTGTAAGGACCTTTGAAATAACTGAAATCGTGTGGTGAAGTGATATAGACATGTAATGCGGTTAAGTGTTGCCTGGAACTACGTTCGCCGTGTGTTTCTCTGAAAATAATGCACACCTCCAGAACGTCCGTCTGCCCCGCAGTATAAACACATAAACGCCTTATTCAACCAGCCGCCATTTTGAATCGAAACGAGGCTGTGAGGGATAGCAGTCCAGCAGCGTCCACTGTGGTGTATTGTTGTGTACCGGGATGCCAATCATATAAACTTAAGATAATATGTCATTTCACAATTTTTAAAGGGCCATAGAATGCATTGAAACAATATTTTAAATTGTTCTCTGATATCTACATAGAAGGTATATGGCATAGGAAAGGGCAAAAATTCTCCAGAAATGTATTTACAGCTTCATTTACAACCCTAGGATTTGTCCCTAGAATCAAATGCTCTGTTATTGCCTTATTTGGAATATTCGTGAATATTAATAAGGTCTGCTCTGATTGGCTGTTTCACAGAGCTGCTCATCTCTATAGCTGGCACATAAAGGAAATATTTATTTAATTAAGGAGCGCTTTTAAAATACGGTTTCTTGAATCTGCCGTTTTGAATCCACAACATTTCACATTCTCTCTATTGTGTTGGGGGCATAACTATTAATGATCCTGAGACTATAATGTCATAGTCTGTGTTGGAATTGACCTATTTTTCAGTGTTTTTTTGCAAACACCAGATTTATATAAGAAGGAGGAAATGGTGGTGTTTGAGACTCGTGGTATATCATGTCCATGTCCTGAACTGTTATTATTCAACTATGACAGTTTTCCATTCTATGGCACCTTTAACAGGACAACAAGCTCCAGAAAACATGGATTGTTCGACGGGACATATGGCCTAACTTTCAGGTAACAATATTGCATTTATTTAGGAAAATGACTGTGGCTCGTTGTCCTTTAAACGCTTTTGATATCTTTTGATATCTGATTTTAAAAGGGGTTAACCTGAACAGTACACGGCAAACCAATAAATAAATGTTATCTTTTGATCTCTTTGCATAAAAATAAAAAACTATCTATCTACTATCTAATATAAAAACTTTATACCCACAGTTTTTTTGTATGACTTAACACGTCTGAAAAAGACTTACGACCTTTCTTTGTCCTGTGGAAATTTGTGAAATGATATATTCTCTTTATTTTTATGACTAAACCATCTACATCTCGGTACGCAACAATACGCCACAGTGGACGCTGCTGGACTGCTGTCCCTCACAGCCTCGTTTTCGATTCAAAATGTCGGCGGGCTGAATAAGGCGTTTAACAGTGTCCTGTGTGGAAAGATGTTTCCCCAGCTGAGGGTTATCCATTCACCTGCGCAAGTGAACAGCAAGGTGAGCGTCGGCAGCTCAATGAGGTGCGCTGGAGTGACGTTTGACGCCCCTCTTCGACTGACTGGCTAGAAGAGGAGCTGTCAATCCAGAACTAATGAACCAATGATGACGCTTGAGCCCGCCCTGATTTACATGAAACTCCAACCGCAACATTTGGAAAAGCAGGCGCAGAACGTGGAAACAAAAGCAAAGTCAAAAACAGAAAGCACAAAAACAGAAATATAACCAAGGAGAATGTTTTTGTATGATTTTGTGTCTAAAGTTTTGATTTACGCATGTTATTTTTCGATCTGTGACCATTGTTTGCTATTCTGAAAACTATGCTTTCATTTTAAAATTTTGTGCATTACATTTTACTAGTTTTTAAATATAAGTTTCACGCTTATTATAATAGTATCCATGACTTGCAATACTTTTAGCAGAAATTTGACCCCATACATACTGAAAATTCTTGGACCACGATGACAGTTGACAAGGCATTTTGGGACTGTCCAGGTGCTAGCAAGGCTTTCCAGCTCCAAAAGACACTAAGGCATGGATGGCTGGCCATTCACATCAGCTGAAGGAAGATCTGTGGCTTTAACCATGAATGGAGAAGGATTTCATCCAATCCAATCCACCGGCTTGGGTCTTGCTGCAGGAGATGTTGAATCAGATCAGCAGCAATCTGTGCAAAATGATGAGGGACAGAGGACCTGAGGTTATCTTTGAAATAAGCTAAAGATTTGACTGTTCTAGACTATCCACCTTTGTCTTTGCGTATGAATTTGTAAAGTTTATTGGTTTGGCTCCTGGTCTCATCTGCGTCTAGATATGTTTTTTGCTACTTGATATTGCAAATTGGTGTGTCTTAACGTATTATTTTAATGTATTATCTTAATTATGAACACACTAGGTTTAAGTGCAAACAGTGCACATTGTAATTCTTCTCATTATTTCCCTGTAGTGGATAATAAATCAGAAGTGTCACCCCTAGGGTGAAAAAGATTTTTTTTATTTTATTTTAATTATTTTCCCACTTTTTTTTGTAGTAAAGAATGCCATCTTAACGTCTGACAAGTCAGGCTCACATCATTTATCCCGACCTATTTCCAGTAGGTCCTTCTTTTTGGGAAAGCGTCCGCACAACATTACGAACAGGACCACTCCCAGCGACCATACAGTAGCAGGTTTCCCATGGAAGACCAAGAGGTGTAGGATGACCAGACTAGAGAACAGATCATTTTTAGGATTGTTAGATGAAAGCGTTATACAGTTTACATCCTCATTTCAGAATCTGTAAAATGTTATTTTATCAAAACAAGACGGACCATACATAATGTGTGTTATTCTTCATTTAGCACAGACCTCAATAAGATATTTTACATAAAAGATGTTTGCATATAGTTCCTGAGAAAATAGTTGAATTTATAAAAAATGACGCCGTTCAAAAGTTTACATCCCTTTGATTCTCATCCCTTGTTTGTTCTTGTTGTTTAAATACAAAGAATTTGTGGGACCTGAAGGATTTTTCTGAAGAACAGCACACAGTTGAACAGGACAAAAAAGACTCATAAACAATGACTAAACAACAAAAGCTGTGGATCATTCCAGTAGCAACATGGTATTCAGAATCAAGTGAATGTAAACTTTCAAACAAGGTCATTTTTGTAAATTCAACTGTCTTGTGGACTATATGTAAACCTTTGTTATGTGAAATCTCTTATTCACGTTCAGTGCTTAATAGATACGATTCCTCTTATTTTGGTAAAATCATTAACATTTTGCCGATTCTGAGAGGGAGATTTGAACTTTTGACATCAACTGTAGTAAATATAGATTCAGTTCAGTCTTCAACATACTGTTATGAAAAAGGTAGCCTACTTACAGTGTTGATGCAATCCATGTTCTTCGTCTTCTTGACAAATTGTATTGCCACCTGTTCAAAAACGAAAAAGTGGTTCAAATTTCCATTTAAACATGTGGACATGTGATCCAACAGGACTTGAAATGCACAGGACGATACCTCAAGGCCGTTCTCCAAGCGCTTCCCTCGCCAAGCATTCGGCTGACTTTATATCGAGTCAATATGTTCTGCTGATTGGAACGAGGATCCTGAAGAGCATCGTCTGCTCCAGCACAGTTAATGTCCCGCAAAACACTTTGGTCTAAAAAATTGAACAAATTTGGCTGGTGGTAATAACTGCCTGCTTGGTTTCATCTGCGTTTAAAATTTGGAATAAAAATCATTTTCCAGCCTCAATTCTCAATGTGGATTTCAGCTTTTGGTAATTCATTCCACATCATACTAATTTCTAATAAAGTCCTTATTAATGGTAACTCATATTTACTGTGTGCTGTAGAGATCTTGATGCTCAGAGTTGAAGAGTTGATTGATTCACCATCAGCGCTTCTCTCGTCTTCTGGTGCCATAGTTTGGTCCTGCACTTGCTGAGCCTGACCTGCGCTGCCTTTCGTCTCAAAACTACTCTTCCTGCTCTTTTTCTCCTGACTATCATTTCCCTCACTAACGCTGGTGGACTGCACAAAAAACAGAAATCATCCACATACATAATACTTAGAGAAGATTTGGCTTTTTGAGATTTCTTTCAATGTCACATGTATACAAACAAGAGCACAAAAATATGTAAACATCTTAAAAATGTGAATATATCTTCATATCTACAGTTGAGGTCAAAAGTTTACATACACCTTAGAGAATCTGCAAAATGCTCATTATTTTAGCAATATAAGACGGATCGTACAAATGCATATTTAGTACTGAGCTGAATAAGATATTTCATATTAAAGATGTTTACATTTAGTACACGAGAGAAAATAATAGTTTAAATGCTCACTGATGCTCCAGAGAGAAACACTATGCTTTAAGAGTCAGGGGTGAAAACTTTTCACAGAATGACAATGTGTACATTTTTATTTTTATTTTGCCTATATACAGTATATATTAATTTAGTACTACCTTTCAAAAGCAGAAAAAACAGAAGATAGGTGTTATCTATAAGACAAAATAAGTTAAATTAACTCTGATCTTCAAATTCAAAAGTTTTAATGCATTGTTTTTCCTTCTGGAGCATCACTGAGAGTTTAAACCTTGTAATAGTTGCATATGACTGTAAAGATAGATCTCAAAATCATACAGTCATTGTTGGAAAGGGTTCAAATACACAAAAATGCTGAAAAACCACAGAATTTGTGGAACAGAGGGTAGTTGAACTGTTCAGGACAAACAATGGACTCATGAACAACTATCACTAAACAAACAAACACAGCTTTGGATCTTTCAGGTCACAACACAGCATTAAAACAATTAGTAATTATGTATTAGTGAAATAACTAGATAAATACAGTAAGGAAAATAATAACAATACCGGTTAAGACCATCCTCCAAGCGTCTCCTTTCATAGCCAACGCTGTATCTTCCTCTCAGAGCACTTTACTGGCTTCATTCCTCAAATGTAGTCTTTAAAACAGATAATTGTAGTTGACATAAAATATCAAGAGCTGACAGTAGTTTATGCAGCTGTCTTTGGTTATGGCAGTAAACGCACCTTCAGCCATAATGTCCACTTGAACTAAAGCTGGACTGGACTTTGGACCACTAAAAGTAGCCTTGTCCTTCTCCAAACTCTTCCTCCTCATCCTCCTCTCAAGCATTAACGGGCTGACGGTTGTCCAACACCGCGTAGTGCTGAATTTTGGGAGTGTAATAATCGATGTTCACTTGAATAAGTCGCTGTGAATGTGTAAAAGTGCTGAATGATCAATCAAACACTATGCAGGATGTGAGCGAACTCAAGTAATGCAAAGTTAGCTCTGCTCGCGACTGGAGAATGTTGTGATTCAGTTATAACGTCATCGCCATAGCAACGGCTAGTTGCGTACTTTAAAAATATATGCTAATTATATATAATTATTAAATCACTATTATTCAATACTTATTAAATTAAATTGTTTAATTTGTTTAATTTATGCATTTATTATTTACAATAAATAAATGACTAATAAACGATTAATAGCAAAAAATCGCATCCAAAATAAGTTTTTGTTCACATGCTGTGTAGATTTATTATGTATAGGCCTATATAAATACACGTATAGTTATTTTGAAAATATTTACATGTGACCAACCAAAAAACAACCTTTTTTTTATCCAAAACACTAAAATTGTGCTGTATAGTTGCAACTTTTCTGTCTCTAACAAATTTTCATCCAAAACTTAATATTATCTGATCTTCCTTACTTTTATGCATTACTGATACAAATATACATTGTGAATGATTCTGTAATGATTTTAAGTTTAAGTTGAGAATAATCTAGCTTGTTAGAACTAAATGTGTCTCGTGGCCAGCTGAGTGTGTTGACTGAAAACGTACTCGGTTACTAACGTAACCTCGGTTCTCTCTAGAGAGGGAACGAGTACTGCGTAAGAAGTATCTTACGCTAAGGGAATTTCCTTTTCTGCGAGATATTGAAGCCAAAAATTATCCTTAATTTTGAAATAATGTAAAGCGCGTTGCAGCAGCATACAGACATAGGCGAAACAGCTTGCGCGCCTATTGGCTGCTCTGCGGCAACTGCAGCAGCCTATAGAGCAAGGCCTGGCGCGTTCCCGCCTAAAAGGGCGTGGTCTAGGCCTATAAAGACAGCTCGTAGGCAGCTATTATCTTGTTTTTCATCATTGAAGAAACCAGAGCGCGCGCATGCACGGCAAGATACGCAGTACTCGTTCCCTCTCTAGAGAGAACCGAGGTTACGTTAGTAACCGAGTACGTTCTCTTACGAGAGGTCTCGTACTGCGTAAGAAGTATCTTACGCTAGGGGACCCAGTGTAAAACGCCGTGCATGCTGAGATCTGACACCAAAGACCCAAGGGTGAAAGCCCGGGGTTCATACAGTTCATAATCACCTATAGAACTCACAGGGAGTCCGGGGAAGAGGGAGGGGCAACGCCTTACTCTTCCACATAGTGCAGCGTCACTCAGACGCTAAGTAAACGTACATACAGGGCGGGGTTACGGCCTGAGCTGACGTAAGAATAAGGGTCTTCACACAGTTTGCCCAGGCACATCCCAGCAAACACAGTACGTCGTGACGACGTCACCAGTTCGTCGTCCTTTGGTCAGCGCGACATTACTTTATGGCGTATGACTTGGTGACGTTGTGAGGACGTCGTGGTAAAGTTCCATTTTTTAGAGTGTTTGGCTACCCAGCCGGCATTTCAACGTTGATTCACCGTTGAAACAACGTCAGGTACCATGGTTGGATCAACGGTGAAAAACCTTTCGGATTTGCTAAAATTTTCAACGTTGATATTGTGACGTCTTTCAAACGTGGAAGTAACAACGTTGATTCACCGTTGAAATCACGACTTTGTTTCACCCTCCTACCTTTCGGGTTATGGTCATCTGTCGACGTTGGATCAACGGTGAATAACCTTTCGGATTTGCAAAAATTTTCAACGTTGATATTATGACGTTGATTCACCGTTGAAATCGTGACTTAGTTTCACCGTCTTATGTACCTTTCAGCAACGGTGAATACATAACTGCACATTAAATTACAACCATTTCACATTTAGATCAACACTGTACGTACATGTCAGTTAAAAATCAAATGACTAGCAGCAATGGTATCAACTTCAATAAACTAACACATGATCAATATTGTAAAACAAGTTTTATTTTGGAAACATACACTGTAAATAAAAAATAAAAACCTGTCGAAAACATTTTCCAAAAACAATACAAATACATGAATTCTGCTCACATGTTACTGTATCCCAGTTTGTGATGAATACAAAGTAATCAGACTTTAGACATTATACATTACCATTCAGAAGTTCTCACAGTAAAATTTTAAATGTTTTTTTAAGTCTCTTCTGCTCACCAATCCAAGTACAGAAAAATTGAATAAAATATATTTGTACTATTTGAAATGTTTTTCATTTGAAGATATTTGAAAATGTAATTTAATCCTGTGATGTCAAAGCAGAATTTGTATCATTACTCATGATCAAGTCACATTAACCTTCAGAAATCATTCTAATATTCTGATTTGCTGCTCAAAAAAAAAAAAAAAAAAATGTTGGAAACAGCTCAGTAGAATTCTTTCAGTTTGCTTTGATGAAATGAAAATGAAACAATTTATCTGATATAGAAATCTATTGTAATATTATAAATGTCTTTATTATCACTTTTGATCAATGTAAAGCATCCTTGCTAAATAAAATTACAAATGCTTTTTATTTCAAGTAAATGCTAATCTTTGGATCTTACTATTCATCAAAGAATCCTGAAAAAAAAATCTACTGCTTAAATATTGATAATAATAAATGTTTCTTGAACAGTATATTAGAATGATTTATAAAAGATCATGTGACACTGATGACTGGAGTAACAGTAATAAATTACATTTTAAAATATTTTAAATAATATTAAAAATTATTTTAAATAATACAAATATTATAAAGCAGAAGGAAATTGAATAATAAAAAATAAAAAAAAACCTTACTGTTCAAAAACTTGACGCGTAGTGTATTTTTTTTCTGATGCTGAAAAAAACAGATGTCAGGGTTTAAACTTTTCCAAATCCCTAGACCCCAGAAGGTTAAAGACTCAAAGTTTTTGTACAATAACATGCATATTTTGCCCTGCACAAGAGAAACCTTTTTTGACTAAAACCACTTGATCTCTTATTTGGTGGTTTACTAGTTCTATGAAAACAGGTTTACAGATGTGTAACAGGTTTACATTTGTGCAGTGGAAATGAGTAAAAGTATGCCGCCCTTAGTCACAACGCGAAGGCTGAGGTTCCTTTACAGATGTTTAATGCACTCATCGACACGGACATCAACACCAACACCGTAGAACTAAATAAACAGGACGATTATATAACATCAGTCACACATTCAATTAGACATAAAACATGCATATGATTTTAAACTCATAAATGAACAAAAATACATCCACATACCACTTTTGCCTGCTTGTAAACTAAGAGAGGGGATATATCTTTGGGATTCTTGATTGGATGACTTATGATTGTAAAGAAAAGCACTTTAAACCTTTCGAGGATAGCATCCTTCCATCTCACCATGCAGATGACACAAACAGGAAGTGCCAAACAAAGGCAGAATGGGAATAAAATAACACATAACCAAAAACTCTTAGAAAGAATCAGACTTAGTTGAGCAAACAAAAAATTGAATATAGAAATCACAATAAACATTATAAAAATAACCAAAATATAAAATTATACAAATTAAGCTAATAAAAGTTACCGAAATAAGTGAGTTTCTAAGCGCACAAGCGCCATCTAGTGGAAACACATGTAAACTCAGAAAACTTTGTGATAGCCAGTACACTCCCACCATCACATTGTGTGATTCTTAATAGAAATTATGAATATTCAAGTAACTCATCATGAACTTAACATTCATAAGAAATTTAGTACACATTAAGCGTACTCGGTTGGATCACTCTCATAAGACGTAACCCTTTACTCAGCTTCAAGTAATAACACTATTTTGTGTATGGGTCTTTCAAGATAGACTGACTTGCTAATGCGTGTACCCTTGCTATCCAGTGTTGCATCACTAACAAGAAGTTTAAGTCTTCTAACCCTTCCATCAGTGCCTGGGAAGACTTCTACTACTTTGGCTAGCTTCCACTGATTCCGTGGTGCCATGTCATCTTGGAGCAGAACAATATCATTTATCTTAGCATTTCTCCTGCTCTTATTCCACTTTTTTCTCTGCTGCAAACTCAACAGATATTCTTTTCTCCACCTGGTCCAAAACTCATTCGCCAGAAACTGAACTCTCTTCCATCTCTTCTGAAGATAGAGATCCTCCTTTACAAACTCTCCTGGAGGTGGTGCAATGATAGTTGACTTCATTGTTAGTATATGATTCGGCGTTAATGGTTCTGGTCCCACAGGATCATTGATGTGTTCTAAGGACAAAGGTCGACTATTGATAATCGCCATCACTTCATACATGAATGTTCTTAAGGAAGAAGTGTCCAGTCTCGTTGCAGCTTGGTCTAGGATGGATGTCAGTACAGACCTTACAGTCCGGATCTGTCTCTCCCAGACACCACCCATGTGACTGGAAGCAGGCGGGTTCATGACGAAGGTACAGCCTAACTCCTTCACACGTTCTTGATCCATTCCCTTCATCAAATCCAGGAACTCTCCCCTTGCACCGATAAAATTAGTACCTTGATCACTATACAGCTGACTTACATTGCCACGTATTGCAATGAAACAACGCAGTGCGTTAAGAAAAGCATCAGTGCTAAGATCATCTAGTACCTCAAGGTGAACGGCTCGTGAACACATGCAGGTAAACAGGAGTCCGTATCTCTTCAAATCTCTCCTTCCCTCTTTTACATAAAATGGTCCGAAGCAGTCCATGCCACTATAGGTAAAAGGAGGGGTAGTTTCCATCCTTTCCGGTGGCAAATCAGCCATCTTTTGCTCCTGATTACATTTCCGTAACTTCCTACACTTTACGCATTTGTAGATAAGAGATGACACTTCACTACTGCATCCCAAAATCCAAATACCATTGGAGCGAATTTCATTTAAGGTCATACCTCGACCTTGATGTTGCACTTTCTCATGGAAGTGTTTTATGAGTAGATGAGATACATGATGACATTTAGGAAGAATGGCTGGATGTTTGACATGAGGGTGAAGCTCAGCCTGTGTCAGTCTTCCTCCTACCCGTAAGATGTCATGACGATCAATAAACGGACTTAACTTGTACAACTTATTGGTCTGACTTGAATTAACTTCCTTCCCTTGTCTTAGAGTTTTCATTTCCTCACTGAACACTTCTTCTTGAATCATACGAATTATAAATTGCTCAGCATCCTTTCTTTCTTCAAGTGTTGTGGCTTTGTTGGATTTTTCCACTAAACCCTTCACTCTCCTTGCACAACGTTTGAGTCTGGCTATGGCTTTTACTGCCCTCTTCCAATCCGAAAACCTTTGCAGGCGATCCAACAGAGGAGTCTGTTCCTTTGCCTTGGTTGTAAGAACCTGTGCCCTTTTGAGTTCTGGGTCTCCTTCATCAACCTCTCCCACCTTAATGTCTTCCTTAGGGAGTTCTCTTTGCCATAGGAAACTTGGACCAGTAAACCAGTTAGATTCCATGAGTTCCTTTACAGTGAGCCCACGAGAAGCATGGTCAGCTGGGTTTTTATCCGAAACAACATGTCTCCACTGACTAGACTCGGTACTTGTCCTGATCTGCTGAATTCGGTTGGCTACAAACACGTGGAACCGTCTTGCATCGTTATTAATATAACCAAGAACAACCTTGGAATCGGTCCAGTAGTATTCACAGACACCATGTAATTCTAGCTCTCTTTTGAGCAGATCACCAATTCTTGTGGCTACAACTGCAGCTGAGAGCTCCAATCTTGGAATTGTCGTTACCTTCGTTGGGGCAACTCTTGATTTAGCCATAACGAGAGTGCAGTGGACTTCATCAGACTTGGTCACAGTTCTGAGGTATGAACATGCCCCATATCCTGACATGCTGGCATCAGCAAAATGGTGTAACTCATATTGCTGGACATCTTTAAATGTTGATGGCACATAACAACGAGGTATCTTTACCAAGGCCAAGTTATGGAGGTCTTGTAGCCAGGCTTCCCAATGCGGTTTGAGGTCATCAGGAAGTGGTTCGTCCCAGCCTATTTTGTCAGTACACATACTTTGTAAGATCCTCTTCCCAACCAAAATGAAGGGAGCAACGAATCCAAGAGGATCAAAAATGGAAGCAACTGTAGACAGCACTCCTCTTCTAGTGAAAGGGTTTTCCTTTACTAGCACTCTGAAATGGAACTCGTCGGAAGCTACGCACCAATGGACTCCTAATGCCCTTTCTATTTTAGGTTCTCCTAGGGCCAAATCAAAGTCAGTTGCACCTTCAGTGCATTCCTCCTTTGGGATTGTGGTAATTACCCTCTTGCTGTTGGTGATGAATTTGTGCAAGCGGAGCTTCCCAGTATTGCAGAGATCCCTGGCTTCCTTCACCAGCTGGATGGCTTCTGCTTCCGTGTCCACACTGGCCAAACCATCATCAACATAAAAATTACGCTGAATAAACCTCACTGTGTCTTGATTAAATTTGCCTTCACCTTTTGCGGCAAGGTACTTAAGCCCAAAGTTTGCACATCCAGGCGAGGAGGCAGCTCCAAACAAGTGGACCTTCATGCGAAAAACTGATGGTGGAGCTTCCATGTTGCCCTCTTCCCACCACAAGAACCTGAGGTAGTCACGATCCTTTGGGGCAACAGAAAACTGATGGAACATACGCTCCACATCACACATGATGGCCACCTTCCCTTTCCGGAAGCGACACAAGACTCCAACAAGGTTATTTGTGAGATCGGGCCCAGTCAACAGATTCTCATTCAAAGAAGTATTCTGAAACCTTGCAGAACAATCAAAGACAATGCGGATTTTGCCTGGCTTTTGTGGGTTATAAACCCCATGGTGAGGGATATACCATGCTGGTTGATTGCTTAACTCTATCTCGGGGACCTTTTCAGCATCACCTCTTGATATTACGTCCTTCATGAAAGCTAGGTAATCCTTGAAGTATTGTTCATCTCTCTTCAAACGCTTCTCCAAGGACTTGAGTCGACACTCTGCACACACTTTATTGTTCGGCAAGTCCGGTCTTTCACCCTTAAAAGGCAATGGCATCTCATAGTGCCCATCTTGCAGTTGCGTAATGCCCTTATTTAACTTTGCCAGAAACCGTAGGTCTTCTTGTGATGTAGAAACTTCTTCATTATTCCTCTCTGCAAAGTCTGACTCAAAAACCTTCAATATCTCTGCTGGAGTGATCATCTCCTTAACCCTGTTCCTGTGTATGAAGCAGACTTTAGACTTGAACTTGTGAGAAGGTTCGCCAGCTGGTAAAACTTGCTTCATAATAATCCTATGACTCACGCCTATTTCATCTTCATAGTCACCACCAGAGTGGTTACATCCAATGATACTCCAGCCTAATAGAGATCTTTGTGCGAAAGGCTGATCTTCGCTACCTCTGATTACATCTCTGGGGAGTAAGGCTTGAGGACAGTTATAGCCTATTAACAATCCTATTTCACAATCAAGTGCAGGAGCCATTTCATCTACCAGATGTTCTAAGTGAGGCCAGTTCTTAGCAGTTTCACAGGTGGGTATATGAGATCTATTTGCAGGTATATAGTCTCTAGTATAGGTCGTTGGAAGTTGAATTTTCACTTTGGACTTAATGCCTCTTACTTGTAGACCATTCAATTTGTGACTGGACACGACCTTCGTCTTGGAAGTTATTGTAGAAATCTTGAGTTTGACTGGCTCCTTTTCAGCATCCAGTGTCTCAGCTGTGTCCTTCAAAATGAAAGTTGTGTCACTTTGGGTATCGAGTAAGGCGTACACTAAAATCTCCTTCCCTGGTTCCGCTATGGTTGAAACATATACTGGAACGATAGATGAAGTGTAAGTGCCATTCATCTCTCGAATCACTCTGTTTGAAGTCGCAGGCATAGGCTCTTGTATCCTCTGTGATTCAGTTGTTCTGTCTGCAGAGTCTTGATTAGTCCTTGACTGATCTTGATTGACTCTATCTCTTTGTCTTGGACCTTTATTTACTCTATCTTGGTGTAAGCACGTTGGATGATACTTGTCGCATTTTTCACACACACTCCTAGAGGTGCAGCCTTTAGAGTTATGACCAGCCTTAAGACAGCCAAAGCACAATTTCTCAGACTGTACAAACTTCAATCTTTCTTCAACTGGTCTTTCCATAATCTTGCGACACTTATGAAGAGTGTGGCCATGTCTCTTACAAAAGACACACATGAAGCTAGTCCTTTCACTGGAACTAGTGGTAAATGTCTTAGCACTTGAGTTGCGATTCCGTTGAAACTTAGAATGATCCTGATCAGTTTGCTTGAATCTCTCTTGTTCAACTGGTTTTATTGCTTGCAGTGAGGTGATAGGATTGCATGCAATTCTGGCTTCCTTATTGAGAAATTCGACAAAGTATTTGAAATCAGGAAATCTTTTGTATTCATCTTGGAACTTAGTGACTGCTCTATTCCAACGTGAACTCAACCACTCTGGCAATTTGGCTGATATCCTTTGATTTTCAACACAGTCATTCAGAGCTTGTAAACCTTGAACATAAGGCATGGCTGATTCAACGCTGCTCAGGAAATCTACAAATTCCCGGAGATCTTTGGTATCTTTGGTAGCAATCTTGTGCCATGATTGTATTTTGTCACGGTACGACTTGCCAACTACAAATGGATTACCAAACCTGTCTTCAAGTATGTTCCAGGCAGCCATGTAAGCCGCTTCAGTTCCAACAAGAAAGTGCCCTTCAATAGCTTTCTTGGCTGGGCCACTCACATACTTGCGTAGAAAGAAGAGCTTTTCTTGGGCTGGCAAGTTCTTGCGATCAATTAAAGTCTGAAAGGAGAGTTTCCAATCATTATACTTTAGAGGTTCTCCTGAGAAAACAACAGGTTCTGGAATTGGAATCCTATTGGCTGTAATGGCTTCAGCGAGTGCCCTCACAAGATCATTAGAGGCATCATTGGAAGAAGTTAATGCATCTGACTGAGATACATAAGCTTGAGTTAGTGGTACCCTTTGATGACAATAAGAAGGTTGATTTAAAGGAGCAGTGACTTGAGTAAGCATGACTGGCTGCGAGAGAGAAATAGGAATGCTTGGTTGAGGGAGGTAGTCTTCTTGTTTTAGTTGTAGAGTTGGAGCAGAATGTGTTTTTCCCTCATCATCATCTATGTTTTCAGCATACACTTGTAGCCTTGCTTGAGCTGCATTATATCTTTTTAGTTCTTCCAATCGTTCTACTTCCTTTTTCTTCTCTTCCAACCTTATTTTCCTGACATTACTTTCTGAGATAAATTGGGCTCTTTTTCTTGCATTCTCTGCGTCAATTTCCCTTTCTTGAGCTTCTCTCTCAGCCGTTAACCTTTTATCCTCTGCCTCAAGTTTCCTGATTTCTTCTTCATATTGATGTTGTGTCTTCATTATTTTAATCACCTCCTGTGTAGCTGCTACTTCGGCCGCTGCTTCTTGTCTTTTCTGTAAAGAATCATGGGAAGTTTGACTGGACATCTTAGAAACAGACTTCGACTTACTGGAGGTTGCTGAGATAATGCTGGACACAGTGGCTTCAAACACAGAATCTGAATCAGGCCAGGGTATATTCTCAGGATCTCCATTGAGAAAGAGTTGAGCCTTTTTATTTGCAGTGCTTGAAATGGCAAGACAAGTGTCATTTTTTCTCCGAATTTCTGGTTCAGGGCTCGCGAGACTTCTTATGTCACCATAAATATGGTCGATCTCAGACTGAATGGCATTAATGGTGCTCACAACTTCAGTAATCAAATCTGCATCATCTTTGTTCTTCATGGCTCTTTTCAAACCATTGATGTGAAACTTCCACCTTCTATACTTCTGTTCAAAGCTTCCTTTTAGGTTGTTCAGTCTAGCATCTTGCAATGTTTTACCCTTTTCAGTGAGCATGCGTACACGCTGACTTCTTCTAACATCTGGGAATCGTGTGTTATCTGCGCCCACCTGAGGTTGTTGTACCTGTGCAGCCACTTCAACATGCTCAGCTATATCAGCCTGCTGTGGTGGGATAACCTGCTCTGCATCTTGGTCTGTAGAATCTGCACAGATAGCTTCTTTAGTTGAAAGTTTTGTTTTTTCACTTGAATCGGACATGTCAATTTTGTATTGCACTATAATGTGATATTTAAAAAACAGTTAAAGGTTTTAGTGCAAGAACTCTCTCATTTAGACTTGTGTGATTCAACCATGTAAATTCTAAACTATAGATCTTTAAAGTAGCAGAAGCAAATTCAACCTGTGAAATGTTAATACTCAGAATTATAAAGTACACAAAACTTCAACAGAAAATTTCA
>NC_133361.1:95134545-95157045 GCF_049309525.1 Garra rufa
ATATATATATATATATATATATATATATATATATATATATATATATATATATATATATATATATATATATATATATATATATATATATATATATATATATATATATATATATAAATAAACACCTTACTTCAGCCTATGTTTTCAAGGAGAGTTGTGTGGAAGCTTTCCAAACAGTTTGAAATTCAGGGTTTTCACTTCATATCAATCAGATCAGAGTAAGTAAGTAACTAGCTACTTGAGTACTTTTTTCATCGGATACTTTTTTACTCTTACTCAAGTAACTATTAAGATTGTTACTTTTACTCTTACTTGAGTAAATATTTCCATAAGTACTTGTACTTTTACTTGAGTACAGATTTTGGGTACTCTACCCACCTCTGGCTGTGTGATCCTTTTGTCTTCTTGCCGGCTCATGGAAGTCTTTGTCAGTTTAAATTTGCGATTGTAGATCTAATTTTATTACATTACTTTTCGTTCTTTTACTTTATGCCATATAGATTTAGGAGGGCATACTATAATACAGATTGAAAAAAAAAAGAAAAAGAAAAAAAAAAACATGTTGCGCAATGACAAGAAAAACATATCCATGATTTCAATTTGGGAATGCCCACTAGAAACGTCTACCGCACACCCATATAATTCTTTTCTTTTTTCATTTAAATCGCTTAATTTTCTGTCAAATCCGTGTGCATTTGCTATTACTGACCAATTGGGCTGAAATTAACGATACCCTTGTTTAAAAGCATGGCTTTTCTTCCCTTAACAACCGTTGGCATGGGTAAACAAAATAAACTAATTTTACTTATTTTGCTGATAAAATCGTCAATGTATTTGGTACAATAACGTGGATTAAAATTGCATTAAAACAATCTATTGTATGCAGAACTTCCTAGAGTAGAATAACACCCTAGAATCTTTGATCCGAATATTAGCAACATTCCATAACCTGTGCGAAGCAGCCATAGATTGTGTATTGGCAGCAGCTGGTGGGCTGGGCTCTACACTGGCAGCCAGCATGTGTCACGTTCTTAAGGAGGACCTTAAGGTTACCTTATGTAACGAGTTATGACGTGGTTCGGTGAAAACCAATTCTAATATATAGATTTACCAACGCCCCACAGTAACAGGCTAAATCAAACATTCCAATGAGCGAACAAAGTGATTAAAGCAAATTCAACAACAGAACTTCTTTAACGACCTTGGCGACGTGTTCACTTTGGTCTCTCCTGGTGTAAACGTACAGTGAGAGCCATGTTGGGGCACAGTTAGTGATCACACTACATGTGTACCGTGTCCAGCTGAACCATGCCAGAATCCACCTGTGTACCATATCCCCGTACACAACCGAGTGATCAGGGGTGTAGTGGTAAAATAAGAGGTGGGTGAACTACGAATTCTGTGATCACATTTTGTGCATAAACTACACTATGATGTGCATTTAGATCAATTGAGAAGTGGGTAAACTCTAATTCTGAAATTTCAGAGTTGGGTAAACCGTGTTTACTTGCATTTAGCCTCCACTACAGCCCTGGGAGTGATTACACTGGTCAAACTCTTACACTGGTACACTGGTCTGGGGGCCACTCAGCGGGCAGGTTAACCGCCTCCATCCCACCATGCTACCGCTCCCTCAGAGGGCCTTCTGTAAGGCCCCCTCCCCTCCCCCCAGAAACCAGGGGCCCCATGGTAGGGGCCCTTGTAATCAGATGGCCCTCTAAAGGTACACTACACCCTCCTCCCTAGGGCCTCTTAGTAGGGCCCTCATAATCAGAGGGCCCTCTAAAAGCCCCCAAAACCCCATCCTCCCTAGGACCCCCTTGTAGCCAGAAGCCAGGACCATAATAGGAGGGCCTAAGAGGGCCTTCTAAAAGTAGGCTCCCATGCACCCATTTCCCTATAAAGTTTCTATAGCAGGGCCGGGGGCACCCTGAAAGCACCGACTCCCCACAACCACCAGCACCACCACCACAACCACCACAATTCAAGGGCCCTTGGCAGCCAAACGCCCTCCCTATAGGGTCAGGGCAGGGGCCCTTGTAAGCAGAGGTTTAAAGAATGTAGGCCCTCTAAAATAGACAAACGAAAATACATTGTTGATAAGCGTTGCAAATTATTTTGTGCTAGGGACCCCACGGGCCCCCTGCACCCCAAGGGCCCCTGGGCAGCGGCCCGGCTGGCCCGGTCCGTAATCCGTCCCTGCCTTCATTGCGGTTCTCAATCACGTTCGATGATGACGTTTTGGCCTCCTGGGATTGAAAAGTATCCATCGATGAAAGACTTCAGAATCTGAGCTGAAGCAGTAGGACATCCGGGGATTTCTTGCCTACTCTTTTATGAATACTGAGGTTTCGAACGTACTTCTTTCTTCACATACTCTTTTTTCCTACTATATAGTAGGTAAGTAGTAGTGATGGCGGTTATATCCGCGGGCGCTGCGGATAATCCGCGGGTCGGGTGGGTCGGGTAATAAAAAAATGCATTCTGATTATTTGCGGGTGGGTCGCGGGTGGATGAGATAAATCAATAATGATGCAAATATTAACTACATTTTCTAAAACTTGAACGTGTTTTAAATATGTTTTTCATCAGGCAGAGACGATTTCATTTGTGTGCGTGTGTGTGTTTGCCTGTTCTAAGATTTTGGTGACAGAAACGTTGACATTCCATATAAAGTTTGAAGGGAGTTATGCCTGTGCTAATGCTATTGAGCACGGTAATGCAGCGGTGTAGTGCATTGGTCGCTTCGCGTTTACCCACGTCTCTGATGCCCATCATTCAGAAGTGTCCTGCATTAGCCAAAATCATGACAGTCCAACACATGAATAGCTAATTCAGTCGCATGTTAATAAATTGAAATATTCCCTAAAAACACCCATTAAAGACAGTGATGTGGTCAGGACCGTGGCGCCGGCTTCTTTTGAAATATATTTGACGATTTTGCCTGATGCGTCCATGCTGCCTGTTCATTCTTACGCGAAAGCATGTCAGGCTAGGCGCGCAGTGGTAGGCTATAATTATTATTGATTACTTATTTGAATCAGTAGATTAAAATGAAAACAATACCTTAAAAATGAAAAGAAGCAGATTTTTACGCTCAGACCTTTCTTAAACTGGTGAACCCCTGTAAACTTCAGTCCAAGCATGCGTTCAAATACTAAGTTCAGAGCGGCTCTAATAGAGAGAAAACCCGACCGATTTCGTCAGAGATTGCGGAGAGTCGCATCCAGATGTCAGTTAACGTTATTCTTTTCTGCATGGATTTGGCTTAAAATCATGAGTGATAAACGTATAAGTGTGTCTCAAATCTCAAGTCTTATTTATTTATATAGCCCTTTCTACTACAACGTAGACCAAAGGACTGTACATCTAAAAGAAAACAAAAAACAAACAAACATACAAGCCACATACCATGCAATGACAGAATCAAGAATTAAAAGCCATAGAGTACAAATACGTTTTCACACGAATTTTAAAAACATCAACTGATGGTGCAGATCTTATATCAGGGGGAAGCGCATTTCACAGTCTAGGGCCAACGACTGAAAAAGCTCTATCCCCTTTAGTTTTAAGACGAGTTCTCGAAACAAAGAGCAGTAAACAATTAAAAGACCTTTGTGATCTACCAGAATTCATAAGCACCAAGTCCTTGATATATCCCGGGGCCATATCATGAACAGCTTTATAAACAAACAACAATACCTTGTACTGTATTCGATATTTCACAGGAAGCCAGTGGAGCCTTTCCAAAACTGGTGTAATATGCTCCCTTTTCTTAGTACCAGTGAGAAGTCTCACAGCAGCATTTTGAACCAGCTGCAGTTTTGAAATAAGAGACTGACTTATTCCTACATACAGAGCATTACAGTAATCCAAGCGTGAAGAAATAAATGCATGAATTACTGTTTCTAGATCAGGAACAGACAAAAAGGATTTCATTTTCGCAATAGTCTTTAACTGATAAAAACAATTTTTTACCACATTTTTAACCTGATGGTCAAACATAAGAGCAGAGTCAAAAATTACTCCTAGATTTCTTATTTTAGGCTGAACATTTGTTTCCCACATACCTAAAAAATCGGTTAAACCACTGTCATCCTTATTCATCCCAAAAACCATGACTTCAGACTTGCTAGCATTTAACTGCAGGCAGTTTTGCTCTAACCAGCTAGTCACCTCCTTTAAGCATGATACCAAAGATAGATTAGGGCTTGATCCTCCAGCTCTAATCGGTAAATAAATCTGAATATCATCGGCATATAGGTGATAAGATATACCATATTTCTTAAAAATTAGGCCTAAAGGCAGCAAAAATAGCGAAAAAAGAATAGGTCCCAGAATGGAACCCTGAGGTACTCCACAATCCAGAGAAACTGACTTGGAGGAAAAATCCCCAACCCTAACAGAAATTGAACGCCCCTTTAAATAAGAGGAAAACCATTTCAAGACCGTCCCTCTCAGCCCCACAACATATTCCAAGCGATTAATAAGAATATTATGATCTATTAAATCAAAAGCTGCACTAAGATCCAGCATGATTAGAGCTCCTCTATTACCTGAGTCTGCAATGAGTAATAAATCATTTGAAACTCACAGTAAAGCTGATTCAGTACTGTGTCCTGCCCTAAAACCAGACTGAAAAGCGTCTAACACCTCATTTTTAGCCAAAAAAGAGTTCAACTGAGATAGAACTACCTTTTCCAATATTTTAGAGATACAAGGCAGCTTTGAAATGGGCCGATAATTTTTAAAATCCAACGGGTCAAGAGTAGGCTTTTTAAGAAGGGGCTGAATAACCGCCTGCTTAAAACTTAAAGGGAAAATGCCTGTATAAAGACTGCAATTAACAATAGCAGTAATACAAGGCCCAGTGTAATCAAATGTCGCAGCCAGCAAATCAAATGGCAAAATATCCCAACTAGTAGCTGGGCATTTTAACTTACCAATAATAAGACTGATATCCTTAGTTGAAACCAAATCGAATTTGTCAAACGTGCTGACATTATTAAGAATATCACCTGTCAAGCCATTCCAATCACGAAAACCTGATCTAATTGTATTAACTTTTTCTAAAAAAACATTTAAAAACTTCTCACAACACTCTGTAGATGGAAATATTGAGACAGTATTTGAGTTTAAAAACCTATTAATAGATTGAAACAAAATTTTAGGTGATTTTGAATGCTGTGATATAATATTTGAAAAAAAGGCTGATTTAGCATCCTTTACAGCCTTCTGATATCCCATACGTGAATCTCGTAAAATCTGTTGGGAGATCATAAGTTTATCCTTTTTCCAGGCCCGTTCTGCTCGCCTACACTGCTGTCTAAGAGCCCGAGTTTGTTCATTTAACCAAGGCTGATGATTAACCTTATTATACCTGATCTTATATGGAGCAACAGAGTCCAAAACTTCAGAACACACCGAATTAAAAACAATAAGTAATTCATCTGGATCAGCCGTAATAGTTGCAGACTCCAGCCATGATACATCAGAAAGAGTACTAAAAATATCACCAAACGCCTGAGGTGTAGACTGAGTGATTGTACTGGAGCGTAAGCAAGAGCGCTGATGCTCCACCATTTCAATTTGCATATTTACATTAAAAGTGACAGGCATGTGATCTGAAATACAGGCATCATTTACAACAACATCACAAATAGACAGACCTAAAGAAAAAACAAGGTCCAAAGTATGTCCTTTTTCATGTGTAGGACCAAGAACATGTTGTATAAAATTAAATGAGTCCATCAGATCAGACAACTCCTTCTCTAAAGGCTTCCCAGGGCAGCAGATATGAATATTAAAATCCCCAACAAGTAAAATATGATCAGACAATAACAAAATAGTGGATAAGAAATCAGAAAATTCCTGAATAAAAACTTGGCTATTCTTTGGAGGTCGATAAACAACTACTCCCAAGACAGACTTATAAAACTGAAGTCTTAACAACTGAACCTCGAAGCTCGAGTAACATACAGTCGATAGACGGTGACATTTATACTGCTCTTTACAGACAGTAGCTAAACCCCCACCACGACCCACTGGTCTCGGGGTATTAATTAAAATGTAGTCTGGTGGACAAATTTCCTCACATGGACTCCACTCATCCCCATTAATCCATGTCTCTGTGATAAATAGGAAGTCCAAGCCGTTGTGCAATATAAAATCATTTAAGATGAATGTCTTATTTGAAATCGAGCGCGCATTTACAAGCGACATCTGTAAAATCTGTAAAACCGTGGGGGCAGCTGTAGTAAGGCCCGACTTCACTGTCTTAGGAGAGATCAAATTGCTCAAAACTGCACCTCTGACATGTGATGAAAACTTTTCATCCTGGTAAAACCGCAGAGCTGACAAACCTCCATCCGGATACACTGGCAACAAACAAGAACATCGCCAGCCCCAAAGATCCGCAGCGCGATCCATATTGCCGTCAGTGTGCAGCGATTTGCAGATCAGCTGAATCAATCTGCTGTTAACATGAACCATCAATTTATCATATCATCATGCAAAACTAAGAATTACAATAAGTGTAATATGACGATCGGGTGCGGGTCGGGTGCGGTTATCTAAATCAGAGAAAAATATAGGTGCGGGTGGGTGGCGGGCGGATAATTTATTTGAAGCTGCGGATTCGGGTGACGATTGAGCCCATCCGCGGATCCGCGGTAGATGTACACCCGAATCTCGTGAGAATTAGTGCATTCGCCTACTAATTCTCGCCTACTCTTTTATAAATACTAAGGATTCGGACATACTTATTCGCTTGCCTACTGCTTTCCCCTACTATATAGTAGAGAAGTAGGAGATTTCGGACGCAGCCATACAGAGCGGTGGGATTGGAAACCACTGCTGGATTCAGCCAAGCTACCGTTGTACCCCAAGACACCACAAACCTATCTGGTGTTTCCTGCTTAAGCCACCTTTTGTCATCCTGCCTTTGATAGCTCAGCTGGTAGAGCGGAGGACTGTAGATGATACATTGGCTATCCTTAGGTCGCTGGTTCGATTCTGGCTCGAAGGAGCTGACTTTTGAATTCGGCAAGTAGATGTTTCCACGATTTCTTCAGAGATTGCAGGGCAAGATATGCAAAAGTAGCACGTCAAGAGGCAGATCTGTCACAGTACACAATGACAGGAATGGTTATTACATGAGATCTCAGGCTTAATAAAAATTACAGGTCAAGATACAAATCTATCACAGTACACTGGTGATTTTCAATCCTGATCCTGGGGACCCCCTGCTCTGGGCTGTGTTTCCCAAAAGCGTTGCAATCCTTCATACAACGTAGACGCATTGAAACCAATAGAGTTGCAATCAACTTAGGCTTACGATGACTCTGGAAGACACGGCCCTGCATTTTTGTCTGTCTCCTTTTTCTGACACACCCAGATGAGCTCATGGAGCTCTCTCCTAACTAGCTAATGATCTTAATCAGGTGTGTTTAATAAGGGAGACATACAGAGCGGTGGGATTGGAAACCACTGCAGCACACAATGACAGGACTTCTTTTCACATCAGAAGTCAACAAGCAATCACGTGACCCCGACGTGATTTGAACACGCAACCTTCTGATCTGGAGTCAGACGCGCTACCGTTGCGCCACGAGGTCCTAAACCCAGAGGTGATGTATTTTGTTTAACCGCCTTGACACAGAATGCAAATCAGTAAATATACGGTGCTCAAGGAACACTCTTGATGTTGGACTTTATACTCAGGAGATCAAAAACAGATCGTCTGACCTCAAGGTGATTTGGAGCCAGACACTCTACCGTTGCACTACAAGATAGCGAAAAAATTATTTAGTGTTTCATGCTAAAGCACTTTGATAAACTATGCAAATCCGCTAGTCTTTATACTCACAAAGTCAAGAACAGTTCGCTTGAACTTAACATAATTGGAACACGCAACCTCCCGATCCGGGGTCAGGCGCACTCTGTTGCGGCCACGAGGTCGAGAAAACAAGTCGGCGTTCCTTGCTTAATTGCTTTGATTCAATTTGCAAATCAGTCAGGGTAAAGGGCTGTAGACTTTATACTATGGATGTCAAGAAGAGATCAACTGATGTGATTGGAACATGCAACCGTCTGATCTGGATTCAGCCAAGCTACCGTTGTACCCCAAGACACCACAAACCTATCTCCTGTTTCCTGCTTAAGCCACCTTTTGTCATCCTGCCTTCGATAGCTCAGCTGGTAGAGCGGAGGACTGTAGATGATACATTGGCTATCCTTAGGTCGCTGGTTCGATTCCGGCTCGAAGGAGCTGATGGGACCCCCTGCTCTGGGCTGTGTTTCCCAAAAGCGTTGCAATCCTTCATACAACGTAGACGCATTGAAACCAATAGAGTTGCAATCAACTTAGGCTTACGATGACTCTGGAAGACGCGGCCCTGCATTTTTGTCTGTCTCCTTTTTCTGACACACCCAGATGAGCTCATGGAGCTCTCTCCTAACTAGCTAATGATCTTAATCAGGTGTGTTTAATAAGGGAGACATACAGAGCGGTGGGATTGGAAACCACTGCAGCACACAACGACAGGACTTCTTTTCACATTAGAAGTCAACAAGAAATCACGTGACCCCGACGTGATTTGAACACGCAACCTTCTGATCTGGAGTCAGACGCGCTTTTTTTTTTTTTTTTACTTTATTATAGAAAAAATCATTTACATTCACAGAGAATAAAAACTAACATTAAAAGCCATGGGGAGAGTACCTTTAGATGTTTTACCACTAATAAACAATGTTGTAAAAACCTAAAAGTAAAAGAATCTCAACAACAACAAACACCAACAACAACAACAAAAAAACATACCTCACACATATTCTTCTTTAAACTCCCATAAAATCAACCCTGATCCCCTGGCATTCGCCACTTAAAATCTTGAAAGGCCTTACAGACATCATCATTAAAAACACTGTAAAAATCAACAAGCTTGTCCATATTCTTAAAATAACAGTGCAAGCATTTAAAATATTTTTCTGCCTTACATTTAAAAATGTTTACTACATTTGTGACTGTATTTTCCCTTTTCGCTATCATCCTCCTTTCCCACACCGCACTCTTCATAAGCATGACAAGCAAGTTTACTATTTTCCCATTTTTGCAGTGATTGCGTACTCCTAACATTCTTGTTTTATCCCATTCCATTCCATTTTCAAAGTTTCCTCCTTTAAGTCTCTCAAGTAATGCTTTGCAGCTCATGTAAAAAGAGTCCAGGGGCCTCATGTACAAAGACTTGCGTTGAATTAATACTAAAACATTGCGTACGTACAAAGCTGTAAATGTGCGTACGCAGTAAAAAAATCAGATGTACGAACCACTGCGTACGCGGAATTCCACGCATAATCTCTTTGTACATCTGAATTAACGTGAATTTGAGCGCACATGCACGAGCGCAAAGCCCCTCCCTGCCTCCTCCCCCATATTAATATGGTAATGACTCCACTTTGGCAAAACCAAACGAAAAAGCAAGCAAGAGAAACTTAACAGAATGTGAATTGAAGGTGCTCCTACCGGAGGTAAACCGGAGAAAAACTGTTATTTGCAAGCTTGAAAGAAATAAATAGAAAAAATAGAGTGGGAGAGTTTAGCTAACGCGGTTAACGCAGGGGGGTCTGAACATCGCACTGTGAACAAATTAAAAAAGAAATGGTCCGATGTAAAGGTGCAGGTAAGAGGAGAACAGCGGCGACTTACGTTTCAGCGCATCAGTCAGAGCGGAAGCAGATGAACGTCTTTGTCTTGTAATGGTAAAATATATTGTTGTTTGAATAAGTACAACATTGTCTTAAAGTAGGCCTATGTCTATAAAGGTTCATATAATGCATCACCACACAGTGTGATGTTGACATAATGTGATTTAGTTTGACACAAAGCAACCGAGTGATCCTTGTCAGCTAGGTAAAATATATTATAAGAAATTTATATTTTGATTTTATGGCTATCTGCTGAATTTGCTGATACTTGTAAATTACATGATGTAATTTATTAACATTTCATCATATTATATAGCCTATATAGCCATTGAGAGGGACATCCCAGTGGATCACAGTGTTGTTTTAATTAGTTTACATAAGATATAAGATATTTACATAATATCCCCTCTATATGTATGTATTATCTGTATAAAAGTTATTAATACTTATTAAATATAATATAAGAATATTATTGTGTGTGTGTTTTTTTTTTTTTTGGTGGTGGAGAGGTTGGGGGGTGCCCTTTTTTCAGTTTCAGCACATGCCCCTCAAAAGGTCTGTGCCAGCGGAATTTCAGTTGCCCAATCGCCCGCTACAAGTGCAAGAATGGGCATCATTGTATCTGCGCTCTTGGTCAGTTTGTGGGTTGTTGAGGGGGGTTAACAGCCACGTCTTTAATGGATAACCGCGGTCTCCTGATAAATAATTACGCTCAATAAAATTAAAAAAAGTAAAACTTGGCTGTTTCCGATTCACGTATCCAAATTGGTCTTCGATCGCTTGCGGTTACATTAGGAAAACCAGGGATCGCTGCTAATTGCGCTTTGTTTGGCTGGTCAACTGCATGGTATGGAAATCTTATATACCTGCTAGACATGCGGATGATCCCGTCCCATACAGCTGGCATTGCATGGCTCAAAGACGACTGGCTTAACCCAGAGCGGTCTGCCAGTTCTCTTGGGAAAGAACCATTTGCCAGGAAACCGAGCGTTATCAGCACCTGTAAGGGAACGGGTAATGCGTGGCTCCTCGCTGTCTCCAAATTTGGACCCAACTCAGCACAGAGCTCCAAGAGGAGCTCTTGGAGATCTGAAACAGCTTATAAGCCAGTCATCATCGTGGGTCAGAAAATCACCGTGATAGTGTGCAATTTAAAATAATTGCCTCTAGGAGTCGCCAAGGGACATAAAACAAACACACGCACAAAAAATACACGTACGCCAGACATGGAGTTGGCGTGGATCAACGCACATTCTCACGTTAATTTCATCGTTAGTAAATCCAAACGTGAGCGTGAAATCTGGCGTACGCAAAGTTTTTGTGCGTATGCAGCGTTGATACATGAGGCCCCAGCTCTCTGCAATATGAAAACAGGTGAGAGAAGCTTTCGTCCTCACATTTGCAGACTTTACACGTGGGGCTTTGCTCTCTTCCGATTTTGTGCAGAAGAACATCTGTGAAGATAGTCCTGTGTCTGATTAAAAATTCAGAGTTTGCCAGTTTCGTCTCAACAAAGTTCCCTTTCATGTTGCTCCATATGTTCTCTTCTCTCAGGCCCTCGTATTTCTGTAGCCAGTAGTCATTAGCATTGGGTTTCTTAAAAGCTGCATCTCTAAAAATACCATCAAATCTTTTGACAGTACATTCATTAAAAATACACAATTTTCCATCAACCATTGCATACACCTCCTTTTCTCTTATACCAGGTTCACCACTTTCTATTATCTTAACCCAGTTTTTTGGTATTGCACTTTTGATAATACCATACTGTTTCGCAATCTCTTTCTTAATGTAGTCCTCCTTCTCATCCTCCATTGCATCAATGACAAACTGAACTGGTAAAAAACCTTTTTGAAACTCGTAAAACACATCTCTCACTTTGACAATCCCCACATCACACCATATCTTAAAAAACAATTCCTTTCCTTCATTGACAATGCTCCTGTTTAAAAACAATGGTTGATTTAAAATATCATCTCTTCCTTTAGGCACATACTGCACATGTTTCAAAAACTCTCCCCAGGCACTTAAGAGTTCTTTGTAAAAGTTAGGCAGATCTTTGCACATCCAATTTTTTGTCTTCATCCACAAAATGTTCTCTCCCAAATTAAAATTCCCACATTTGCTTAAAAAGTACATCATAGTTTTTTTCCAGACCGTGTCAATATTTTCATTTAAAAAAATTTTCACCATTTTGACTCTTAAACTGTCATGACTCTGGGCTGTGGGTTTTTCCTCCTCCACCGGAGGTCGCTGTTCTATTCCCTCCACACTCCATGCCTCATCTCACACACCTGTCACTCTGATTACACAGCACACACAGACTATATTAGTCTTCACTCACCCACCACTCGTTGAGTTTGCATTGTTTGGATTGTTTTGAGTTCGGTCTGTGTTTGAATCTGTCTTGCTTTTGTCTTAAGTTCCAGTAGTGTTGTGCCGTGTTGGCCCTTTGGTTTTGTTTGTTTTATTATTATTTATAATAAATTCACTCTTCCCTGCATCTGGACCCAGATCTCCTTCTACACACGTGACAGAATGCAAACTCCTACAGTGGGTCCAGCGGAGGAGATTTCTTTCGAGGCAGCATCGGTCGCTCGCTTCAACACCATCTACGCCTGTTTGGCGGCGATGGACGCCATTAGCGCTGAGGCGGCGCGGATACGCCCCTACTTTATGGTGAGGGCAGAGGCGTTTTTTCAAGAGAGGGCGACCGCTCTCTCTGTTCCGGACGTGGCGGTGACCGCTCTCTCTGTTCCGGACGCGGCGGTTGCCGCGCTCGCTGTTCCGGACCCGCTGGCCGCGCTCGCTGTTCCGGACGCGGCGGTGACCGCTCTCTCTGTTCCGGACGCGGCGGTGACCGCTCTCTCTGTTCCGGACGCGGCGGTGGCCGCTCTCTCTGTTCCGGACGCGGCGGTGGCCGCTCTCTCTGTTCCGGACGCGGCGGTGGCCGCGCTCGCTGTTCCGGACGCGGCGATGACCGCGCTCTCTGTTCCGGACCCGCTGGCCGCGCTCGCTGTTCCGGACGCGGCGGTGACCGCTCTCTCTGTTCCGGACGCGGCGGTGGCCGCGCTCGCTGTTCCGGACGCGGCGATGACCGCGCTCTCTGTTCCGGACCCGCTGGCCGCGCTCGCTGTTCCGGACGCGGCGGTGACCGCTCTCTCTGTTCCGGACGCGGCGGTGGCCGCTCTCTCTGTTCCGGACGCGGCGGTGGCCGATCTCTCTGTTCCGGACGCGGCGATGACCGCGCTCTCTGTTCCGGACCCGCTGGCCGCGCTCGCTGTTCCGGACGCGGCGGTGACCGCTCTCTCTGTTCCGGACGCGGCGGTGGCCGCGCTCGCTGTTCCGGACGCGGCGATGACCGCGCTCTCTGTTCCGGACCCGCTGGCCGCGCTCGCTGTTCCGGACGCGGCGGTGACCGCTCTCTCTGTTCCGGACGCGGCGGTGACCGCTCTCTCTGTTCCGGACGCGGCGGTGACCGTGCTCTCTGTTCCGGACGCGGCGGTGACCGCTGTCTCCGTTCCTGACGTGGCGGTGTACGCTGTCTCTGTGCCTGGTGCTGCGGTGTCCGCTATCTCCGTGCCTGACGCGGCGACGTCCGCTATCTCCGTGCCTGACGCGGCGACGTCCGTTATCTCCGTGCCTGACGCGGCGACGTCCCCTGAGGCTCCGCTGGCAACAAGGCCTGCTCGCGTGACTCCGCTGCACGGGCCTGGCCCGCCGTCCCTCCCCCTGGTTTGCCTTCCCCCTTTCCTCCACCCTCCAGACTCGTGGAACGTCTGGGAGCCGTTCCGTGGGGAGGGGGTACTGTCATGACTCTGGGCTGTGGGTTTTTCCTCCTCCACCGGAGGTCGCTGTTCTATTCCCTCCATGCTCCATGCCTCATCTCACACACCTGTCACTCTGATTACACAGCTGTTCCCCATCACACACAGACTATATTAGTCTTCACTCACCCACCACTCGTTGAGTTTGCATTGTTTGGATTGTTTTGAGTTTGGTCTGTGTTTGAATCTGTCTTGCTTTTGTCTTAAGTTTCAGTAGTGTTGTGCCGTGTTGGCCCTTTGGTTTTGTTTTATTATTATTTATAATAAATTCACTCTTCCCTGCATCTGGACCCAGATCTCCTTCTACACACGTGACATAACCTTTTCTACCTCAGTGCTACGTCTAAAAGCCCCAAACCTCCCTTCTCAGCCACCCCTATAAGGGTATCATATGATATTCTCGGTGGCTTCTTTTCCCATAAAAAATCCATAAAACTTTTCTTTAGCCTTTTCTCAACCCAAAGTGGCATGCATGCAACATGTAAAATGTACCATAGCTTCGACACCATTAAAACATTTAATACTAGAACCTTCCCTTTCAAGCACAAGTTTCTCAGTTTCCATAAATTCAACCTTCTTTCAATGGCTCCTAAAAACTCTTCCCACATAATGTCATTTGTTTCCCTGTCATCGTGCCCCATTAAAACTCGTAAAATGTTCACTTCTCTAACTTCTTGAAAAGTAAAAACATCTTTTAAAATAGTAGCTTCACCAAATCTCATGTACACAGTTTTATCCTGATTCACTTTCCCTCCTGATCTACTGCAGTGTTCCTGAACCACTTCCATTGCCACTTTGACGCTCTTTAGATCTCTTATTATTAAAGTTGTGTCATCTGCATACTGAAAGATACTATTCTCCTGCCCTCTGCCATCAATTTCTATTCCTCTTACATCCTTATTTTTCATTATAGCAAGACCCAAGGGCTCTGCCACCAGAGAGTATAATAGGGCTGAAAGGGGGCACCCTTGTCTGACAGACCTTGTAAGTTTAAAACTCTGAGTTAAAAAGCCATTACACTTGATTCTAGTCACCACACCTTTATATAAAATTCTTATCCACTGTATAAAATTCTCTACAAAACCAAATATCTTTAAAATCTCAAATAAAAACTGATGCTCCACCCTGTCGAAAGCTTTTTCAAAATCAAGACTTATCACATACCCTTTCATATTTTTCTCTTGTATGTAACTTATTATATCTTTAATACTGAATGAATCTTGTGGCTCTTTGGCTTAATGCTCATCTAAATATAATAGGGAAAAAATAGTTAGTAATGTGCATTTTGCAGGTATTGGACAACTACACAAATGTTTTTAATTTTTTTATAATGATACAACAATATATATTCAAGCTGACTAAATAATGGCACCCATTACAACAATTAAACATTATTTTATTGCTAATAAAGCAAAACAAGGTTACACATTTAATTAAAGATGTTACACTACAATTATACATATAAGTATTTGAATATGAAATTACTACATGCAGTTACGATAGGGATAAGATTATTGTTTTGTTTGGTTTACAGTTAGTTGCATCCAATTATTATTACTATAGTAACTACATATAGCATGTATTAATGACAATGTAAAATAAAGTACATTGTTAGTTAAAAGCTGTGGTTATACATATGATAATCAATCTGAGAAAAAAAAAAAGAACAAAGAACATTTATTTTTATTCATTAATTTTTGTAAGGGATGTCTATATAACATTGCATTTTCATTTAAATTATTATTTGTAGCACTTGCATCTGTTTATATAAATAGTAATCCATCTGCAAACACAAAACTTGATTACTACATTCACACAGCAAAATCACATTAAATGTTAATTAGAAATGACAATGTCTACAACTAAACATATTTTTTAAATCCAAATCAAACTTTAAATAGAATAGATGTGTTTACTATGCAAAATTACAGGCAAATTGTGTTTTATATGTGAGATTATAGACAAATCATGGAAACAAAACATGATTACTACACTTTAACTATAGTAAAAGCATGGTAAATGACTTGTTTTTTTTTCATTCATATTTTTATTTATGGTAAGACTGTGTTTACACTTAAAGAACAAGTAAACTGAGTTTAATAAGTAGGATTACAGGCACAATTGTGTTTAATATGTGAGATTATAGGCAAGTAATGAAAAGAAAACATGATTACTACACTTTCACTATAGTAAAGCCATGGTAAATGACGACAAACACAAGCACGTTTTTTGTTGTTGCTGTTCATTCAGATTTTCATTTATAGTAAGACTGTGTTCATACAGTTGTAATCGATCAGCCAAAAACACAACATGGTTACTATGCTTTTACTATAGTAAAAACAAGGTAAATTGTCATAAGGGATGACTGCATTTACAGCTGAAACGCGTTTTCCCCCCATTTAAATCGAACTTAAGAACGAGTAAATGGACTTTAGAAAGTTAGATTACATTTAAACAGTGTTTCATTATGGGCAATTCGTGACTCAAAAGTTTGTGAACACCAAACACGGATGAACGACGGACGGAAACGTAACGAGTTACCAATTAAGAACATTGTAAACAGAGAGGAAGAAAGTAGAAAACATGTATTATTTACTTTGAAAAGTTATCCTATATTCCGTTCGTCTGATTTTTGAACCTGACTTAGAATGAAACTAAGCGCGGTGAGTGGCTCTCAACAATGGAGCTCGAGCGGTGCGATTGGCTCTCGTACATTCTCACAATGGACCGCGAGCGACGCGATTGGCTCTCGTCCATTCTCACAATGGATGGCGAGCAGCGCGACTGGCTCTCGTCCATTCTCACAATGGACGTCGAGATCGGCGATTGGACGAGGAGACGGCCGTGGAAAAAGACGATCCTGCTCCAGGTAGCCTAATGGATAAGGCACTGGCCTCCTAAGCCAGGGATTGTGGGTTCGAGTCAGAATCAGAATCAGAATGAGCTTTATTGCCAGGTATGTTTGCACATACTAGGAATTTGTTTTTGTGACAGAGCTCCACAGTGCTACAGAATGACAGTGACAAGACGATATATATTATAAAAAGAACAATATAGAGGTATACAAGACAGACAATGTGCAAAAATAGCAAAGACATTTGAATGGAAGTAAGTATGTGCTTTAAATAAACAACGGAAAAATGAATAAAGAATGTATAGTGTTGTATGTTCCACGATCAAGTGTTCATGAGATGGATTGCCTGAGGAAAGAAACTGTTTCGGTGTCTGGTCGTTCTAGTGCTCAGTGCTCTGTAGCGCCGACCGGATGGTAACAGTTCAAAAAGTGAGTGTGCTGGATGTGAGGGGTCCAGAGTAATTTTGGCAGCCCTTTTTCGTACTCTGGATAAGTACAGATCTTGAAGGGTAGGGAGGGTTGTACCAATGATTCGCTCAGCAGTCCAGACTATCCGACGTAGTCTTCTGAGATCAGAATTTGTAGCTGAGCTGAACCAGATGGTAATTGAAGTGCAGAGGACGGATTCAATGATGGCAGAGTAAAACTGTTTCAGCAGTTCCTGTGGCAGGTTGAGTTTCCTCAGCTGGCGGAGGAAGTACAGCCTCTGCTGGGCCTTTTTCACAATGGAGTCTATGTGAATGTCCCACTTCAGGTCCTGAGAGATGGTATTTCCAAGGAACCTGAATGACTCCACTTTGTTTACAGTGCTGTTCATGATGGTGAGTGGGGGGAGAGCAGGGGGGGGTTTCCTGAAGTCTATGATCAACTCCACAGTTTTGAGCGTGTTGAGCTCCAGGTTGTTATGACTGCACCAGACAGCCAGCTCTTTTACCTCCTGTCTGTAAGCAGACTCAGACTCGTCACCGTCCTGAATGAGGCCGATAAGTGTGGTGTCGTCTGCAAACTTCAGGAGCTTGACAGAGGGGTCTTTGGAGGTACAGTCATTTGTATACAGGGAGAAGAGCAGTGGGGAGAGGACACAACCCTGAGGGGCGCCAGTGCTGATAGTACGGGTGCTGGATGAGAATTTTCCCAGCCTCACTAGCTGCTGCCTGTCTGTCAGGAAGCTGTTGATCCACTGACAGACTGATGTGGGCACAGAGAGCTGAGTTAGTTTGGGCAGGAGGAGGTTTGGGATGATAGTGTTGAAGGCTGAACTGAAGTCCACAAACAGGATCCTCGCGTAAGTCCCTGATTTGTCCAGATGCTGCAGTATGAAATGTAGACTCATGTTCACTGCATCACCTGTTTGCACGATAAGCAAACTGCAGGGGGTCCAGTGAGGGTCTGCCAGCTGATCTGCACAGGTTTTCAGACAGGCTGGTGTGACACCGTCAGGGCCTGGTGCCTTTCTTCTTTTGTTCTTTTTGAAGACCTTGCGTACCTAATCTTCACTGATTTGAATGGGAGTTGCAGGAGTGGGGGAGAGGGGTGATGTTGGAGGTGTAAATGGTGTCTTTTCAAACCGACAATAGAACTCGTTCAGATCGTCTGCCAGTTGCTGATTCTGCAAAGTGCTGGGGGATGATGTCTTGTAATTGGTGATGTGTTTTAGACCTTTCCACACTGATGAAGAGTCACTGGAATGAAATTGGTTCCTTATCTTTTCGGAATAATTTCTCTTTGCCACTTTGATCTCCTTTTCCAGTGTGTATTTGGCCTCTTTATACAAGACATTGTGCCCTTTCCTTTGACATGACGAAGCTGTCTGAGTTTTGCAGTGAACCATGGTTTGTCGTTGTTGCAAGTTAAGCGAGTCCTGGTAGGAATGCATAAATCCTCACAGAAACTGATATATGAAGTAACAGTCTCTGTAAGCTCGTCCAGATCAGTAGCAGCAGCTTCAAAAACACTCCAATCAGTACATTCGAAACAGGCTTGTAAAGCCCGCTCTGTTTCGTTGGTCCATCTCTTTACAGACTTTGCTACAGGTTTAGCAGATTTAAGTTGTTGCCTGTAGGTTGGTATAAGATGAACCAGGCAGTGATCAGAAAGTCCCAAAGCTGCCCGTGAGACAGAGTGATATGCATTCCTTATTGTGGTGTAACAGTGGTCCAATATATTTCTATCTCTGGTCGGACATGTGATGTGCTGTCTGTATTTTGGAAGTTCACAGGAGAGATTTGCTCTATTAAAATCCCCAAGAATGATTAAAACAGAGTCCGGGTGTTGTTGTTCTGTCTCTGTGATGTGATCAGCGAGTTTCTGTAACGCCAGGCTCACGTGCGCTTGCGGTGGAATGTACACACTCACGAGAATGAACGAGCAAAACAGAGTCCCATCTGGGGTGACTTTCAGCAGAGTGGCGCAGCGAAAGCGTGCTGGGCCCAGAAGTCGATGGATTGAAACCATCCTCTGCTAAGATTGTTTCACTTGTATATGTGCTCAGGTGCTCCAAGACAAGTTAGAAATGTGTGCCAGAATCAAGTGATGTTGAAAAGACCAGTGTACGGGCTCTACATCAAGGTGAGCAGAGTGGCGCAGCGGAAGCGTGCTGGTCCCGTAACCCAGAGGTCGATGGATCGAAACCATCCTCTGCTAAGCTTGTTTCACTTTGATTTGTGCCCAAGTGCTTCAAGACAAGTTAGAAATTTCTGCAAGAATTATGTTATGTTGAAAAGACCAGTGCACGAGCTCTACATCAAGTCAAGCAGAGTGGCGCAGCGGAAGCGTGCTGGTCCCGTAACCCAGAGGTCGATGGATCGAAACCATCCTCTGCTAATCTTGTTTCACTTTTATATGTGCTCAGGTGCTGCAAGACAAGTTAGAAACTTGTGCCAGAATCAAGTGATGTTGAAAAGACCAGTGTACGGGCTCTACATCAAGGTGAGCAGAGTGGCGCAGCGGAAGCGTGCTGGGCCCATAACCCAGAGGTTGATGGATCGAAACCATCCTCTGCTAATCTTGTTTCCCTTTTATATGTGCCCAAGTGCTGCAAGACAAGTTAGAAATATGTGCAAGAATCATGTTATGTTGAAAAGACCAGCGCACAGGCTCTATATCAAGACAAGCAGAGTGGCGCTGCGGAAGCGTCCTGGGCCAATAACCCAGAGGTCGAAGAATCGAAACCATACTCTGCTAAGCTTTTTTCGCTTTCACATGTGCCCAGGTGCTTCAAGACAAGTTAGAAATTTGCGCAAGAATCATGTTATGTTGAAAAGACCAGTGCACAAGCTCTACATCAAGTCAAGCAGAGTGGCGCAGCGGAAGCGTGCTGGTCCCGTAACCCAGAGGTCGATGGATCGAAACCATCCTCTGCTAAGCTTGTTTCACTTTTGTACGTGCCCAAGTGCTGCAAGAAAAGTTAGAAATATGTACAAGAATCATGTTATGTTGAAAAGACCAGTGCACAGGCTCTATATCAAGACAAGCACAGTGGCGCCGCGGAAGCGTGCTGTTCCCATAACCCAGAGGTCGATGGATCGAAACCATCCTCTGCTAAGCTTGTTTCACTTTGATTTGTGCCCAAGTGCTTCAAGACAAGTTAGAAATTTGTGCAAGAATCATGTTATGTTGAAAAGACCAGTGCACGAGCTCCACATCAAGTCAAGCAGAGTGGCGCAGCGGAAGCTTGCTGGACCCATAACCCAGAGGTCGATGGATTGAAACCATCCTCTGCTAAGACTTCTGTGCTTGTATATATGACAGAGCCCCCCAAAAAGAGAAATGTGCAGAGCCTGTTCGTGATAACCTAAAGTCGCTTGGTCCTCTCACAAAAGTTGTTCATCCAGAAGCTGAATGAGATGAAGAACTAAAAGAAAAAGTAAACAGCTGCATGACAGCCCCAGTGGCCTAATGGATAAGGCACTGGCCTCCTAAGCCAGGGATTGTGGGTTCGAGTCCCATCTGGGGTGACTTTCAGCAGAGTGGTGCAACAAAGGCGTGCTGGGCCCATAACCCAGAGGTCGATGGATCGAAACCATCCTCTGCTAATCTTGTTTCACTTTTATATGTGCCCAAGTGCTGCAAGACAAGTTAGAAATATGTGCAAGAATCATGTTATGTTGAAAAGACCAGCGCACAGGCTCTATATCAAGACAAGCAGAGTGGCGCAGCGGAAGCGTGCTGGGCCAATAACCCAGAGGTCGAAGGATCGAAACCATACTGTGCTAAGCTTTTTTCGCTTTCATATGTGCCCAGGTGCTGCTCAAAGAAACGACGATGCAACTGGTAAACTTGTTGTAATTTGCAAAAATATTCATACATAATAGACTAGGTAGAAATGTGTGCCAGGCTCAAGTGGTTTTGAAAAGACCGGCGTGTGGTTCTCTCTTCAAGGAGAGCAGAGTGGCGCAGCGGAAGCTTGCTGGGCCCATAACCCAGAGGTCGATGGATCCAAACCATCCTCTGCTAAACTTGTGTCACTTTTATATGTGCCCAGGTGCTGCAAGAAAAGTTGGAAATGTGTGCAAGATTCAAGTTATGTTGAAAAGACCAGTGCAAAGGCTTTACATCGAGACAAGCAGAGTGCCGCAGCGGAAGCGTGCTGGGCCCATAACCCAGAGGTCGATGGATCGAAACCATCCTCTGCTAAGCTTGTTTCACTTTTATTTGTGCCCAGGTGCTTCAAGACAAGTTAGAAATTTCTGCAAGAATCATGTTATGTTGAAAAGACCAGTGCACAAGCTCTACATCAAGTCAAGCAGAGTGGCGCAGCGGAAGCGTGCTAGGCCCATAACCCAGAGGTCGATGGATCAAAACCATCCTCTGCTAAGCTTGTGTCACTTTTATATGTGCCCAAGTGCTTCAAGACAAGTTAGAAATTTCTGCAAGAATCATGTTATGTTGAAAAGACCAGTGCACGAGCTCTACATCAAGTCAAGCAGAGTGGCGCAGCGGAAGCGTGCTGGGCCCATAACCCAGAGGTCAATGGATCGAAACCTTCCTCTGCTAAGACTTCTGAGCTTGTATATATAACAGAGCCCCCAAAAAAGAGAAATGTTCAGAGCCTGTTTGTGAAAACCTAAAGTCACTTGGTCCTCTCACAAAAGTTGTTCATCCAGAAGCTGAATGAGATGAAGAACTAAAAGAAAAAGTAGACAGCTGCGTGACAGCCCCAGTGGCCTAATGGATAAGGCACTGGCCTCCTAAGCCAGGGATTGTGGGTTCGAGTCCCATCTGGGGTGACTTTCAGCAGAGTGGCGCAACGAAGGCGTGCTGGGCCCATAACCCAGAAGTCGATGGATCGAAACCATCCTCTGCTAATCTTGTTTCACTTTTATATGTGCTCAGGTGCTGCAAGACAAGCTAAAAACGTGTGCCAAAATCAAGTGATGTTGAAAAGACCAGTGTACGGCCTCTACATCAAGGTGAGCAGAGTGGCGCAGCGGAAGCGTGCTGGGCCCATAACCCAGAGGTTGATGGATCGAAACCATCCTCTGCTAAGCTTGTTTCACTTTTATTTGTGCCCAAGTGCTTCAAGACAAGTTAGAAATGTGTGCAAGATTCATGTTATGTTGAAGAGACCAGTGCACGACCTCTACATCATGTCAAGCAGAGTGACGCAGCGGAAGAGTGCTGGGCCCATAACCCAGAGGTCGATGGCTGAGGGGAAAGTTTTTCAATATGCTGATGACACAACAATAATTGTAAAGGGAAAAGAGAGTGTTAAAGAAGTTATGAAGCTGGTAAAAGAATATTGTAGTGGGTCTGGAAGTAAAGTAAATGAGGAGAAAACAGTATATATGAGATTTGGTAAAGCTATGGTTTTAATGGATTGTTTTAATTTTAAGGAAGTGGAAGAAATTAGGATTTTAGGAGTTTTAATGGGGAAGAATGAGAGGAAAGTAAGAGATGAAATGTGGGAGCAACTAGTAACAGATATAGAGAGAAGATTAAATTTTTGGAAATTGAGAACTTTAAACTTGAAGGGGAAGGTTTTAATATTGAATGTTTTAATGGTTTCTAAACTTTGGTATGTTTTATATGTTTCTGAAATACCTTTATGGACAGAACGGAGGTTGAAGAAATGTTTTCTTGACTTTTTATGGGAGGGGAAACCAGCAAGGATTGCAC
>NC_133361.1:95162045-95183071 GCF_049309525.1 Garra rufa
CAACATGAAATGTACATTTGTGTTTTTGAGAAAATAACGTTTATGCGTGGTAAGTGAAAAACTAAAGTTTTGAAGTCACTGAAATAAGGCCATGAAACACATACAGAACATTTGTTCACACTACTTTTAAGAATTAGATGTCGTAGGCTAGATTTTTGTCAACCAAATGATGTGAAATTATCTTGTTCACTCGTTCATAGAAAACAATATATTGATATACATTTTCTAAAACATGTTTTGTGTTTGAAAGGGAATATTCAAAGGAATGGCAATGAGCCATGAATATTTAGCAATTCACACCTGAGAGACAAAGAGCCCTGCCCTAATGGCCCATTATTACTACTGTTAGTATTAGGAAAGGAACAATGTGAGAAGATTCAAAGAATTGAGTATTATATTATTTGTATTTATTTACAACAAAGTATAATCAAAACATGCATAATGAAGGTCAAAGAAACATTATTGAGCACCCTGATCTAACCACAGATATGTGGAAAACTTCTGAAAACTTTTTCTGAGTTCTGTTCAACAAATGAAACAAATAAATGATATTTAAGTGATTGAAAAACTCATCAGTAGTCACTTGTTTTTACACTAGAATACCAGTGTAGTTGAACATCTGAAGTTGGTAAAGCGCTCTCAGAGAAAACAGTTTGAAGAGACTCAAGTAAACATCAGCAGGATTCATCTGTTGAGCAGGTTTCAGATCACTAAAAAAAAACAACAAAAAAAACATCACCCCTCTGCCTTATGCTGCGTTCACACCGCCCCAAATGTCAAGCGTCAGTTGCGGCAAGATTACATGTAAAGTAAATGGTTGAGTCCGTCAGAGGCTCTGCGTTGCGTTGTGTCCGTTGGATCCATCAACTTTTCAATCGTTACCTGCGTTTCAAGCGTCAACACAGCAAACGCAAGCAACGCAGAAGTTCAGCTAGCTGAACTTTTGACGGACTTGATGCACTTGACGCAGTGCGTCAACCAATCAGAGCGTCTCACTGTAGCGACGTCACCACAGGTATCTTGAATGAAGCGGGAGCGGAGAAAAATCGTTTTCAATTTAATTATATTACATATATATAGTGCTCATTGTAGCCGTCTGCAATCGCAGATAATTGTATGATCCGCCCTCGTGGTTGTATAAAGACAGGAATGTAAAGGAACTTGCTTGAATGAAGATCGCTGAAGAGATCGGGGATGTTGGCGTTATCAAATCTTTTCTCAACGTAATTATTTCCCATTTCGTTAGCTAGGGAAACATGGTCAACAGAGGATCCCAAAATGTCCAGTCCCAATAGTTTGCTATGGTTTATTTAGGGGAAGTGTGCAAAAAACTAGATGCGTTGGGTGCGTTGCCTGACGTGTGCGGTGTGAACGCACCAAAAAGCAAGCATTGCCAGCTTCAACGTAAATGCGTCAAACTAGATGCGTTGGGAGCGTTGCCTGACGAAGACAAAGTGTGCAGTGTGAATGCACCATTAGTCCCCACAGCCTGTCCTCAGCCTCTGTCATAATTTTATTGGTGCTGTCTTCTGTTACGGTTGCTGGTAGGGATGTAACGGTATTGTAAATACCGTCATACCGCAATAACACATTTTTTCGATACTACCGTGGTCGCATGACTCGATAAAACGATAGGTCTTCTGAGAAAAGTTTGCTCAGGCGAATGGAGCGAAAGGGAGGTAGCGGGAACTACATTTCCCATCAGCCCAGGCGTGGCCATCATCTTTTGCGGTCTGTTGTCGCTACAGACTGTAGCAGCAAGGAAAAGAGATGGAAACGGTCGAACGTGCTCCATCTGCAGTGCGTATGCGTTACGTATTCTTTTCAGCACCCATGTTAACGGATTAGAGCGTTCACACTGCACGCGGTTGCTGTCCGGCAGTACGTCCTAGAAGCAGTGCCTTTGCAGCAGTGCAGCCATCGTTTCGGCACCGAGTCTATTTTTTGCTGCGCTGTATGCGCTGAATTAATGTTACAGTGCATTGTTTGCTGTAAAAAATTAACATGGATTGACACGGAAATGTACCATAAATGCATATAAATGAAGTCTACTGTGTTTCACAGTCAACACGTGGCTTTTTGGCTATGTTTTAAATAAGGAAAGGTGCAGTTTTAAATAAACTAGGCAACATAATAGATGCACTTGTCCAGGTAGAAAAGTTCTTTAAAGGATTGTTTTTAATAAAGATTTAATGCGAAAGAAAGGCATGGGAGCCTACTGCACTGCAAAAAATGCTTTTCTTACTTAGAATTTTGTCTTGTTTCCAGCCAAAATATCTCAAAATTCTTAAATCAAGAAGGATTTTCTAGACAAGTAAAAATTATTGTCTTGTTTTTAGTAAAAACAAGTCAAAATTAAGTGAGTTTTTGTTTAAAACAAGCTAAATAATCTGCCAATGGGGTAAGAAAAAAAATCTTATTTCAAGCAGACAACTAGATTCAGACAACTCATTCAGCTAAACTGATTTGACTGTTTTTTACATGCTTTAATAATTTTTTGTTACTAAAATTGAAAAATTTAAGTTTCTGTTTCAAAGTTTACAGATAGATGGCTAATTTGTATGCCATTGATATGTTCAGTGTTCATGTAAACTGTTTAATAAACAATTCTGGTACTTTTTTCGAGTCTCTTAATTAGTTTTGTTTTTCCTGTAAATGATTCAATAAATACCGTACCGTGCCATTCATACCGAGGTACCGTGAAGTTTTGATACCGTTACATCCCTAGTTGCTGGGAATGAAGAGTCAGAGGGAATGACAAGGAGCCCAGAGTAACAATTAAACAGAGTATTTAATGAAATAGGAATGCAGGGTACATACTGCCTTGTACTGTCAAAAAATGACAGTACAAGGAGAAGAAACACTAGGAGACATGTAACAACCTCCTCCTATATAGGTACGTGATGTACTTAAAGGGGCCACCATACTACACATGTATATTTGACGGTTTTGATATATAGTATGTAGATGTCACAAGTACAAGGAAAGAGTTTATATAAATGCTTTAATGTGAGGTTTGTTTCATATTTAGGTACAATAGTGCAATTTCTTTTCCATATCTGTTTAGTTTAGTTAATTGATTATTCCCTGCTGCACCTGAGTTTGATTACAATTACATCCAAAGATGCTTCTCCTTCATTCACTTTTGGTGAATGTAGCCTTAGCCAGGAAGAGTTGATGTCATCAGGCGGTATCCAACAATCATCGGGTGTTTCAACCCTGAACCCCAACACCCTCAACATTGGTGGGTCAGCAGTGGTGGCCAAATCACTGCCCATCAACTCCCCCTGGCTTCCAGCTAAGCTCCTCCCTCCTGCTCCATAACCAGCAAGAAGCTCTCTCTGCTGCCTCCCCCATCCTGCGAACAGTCATCTTTCTCTCCCTCCCCATCACCCCAATGGCTGTAAGCATTCTCCATACTGACTGGGCGGGGAATCCTCTACAGCCGACCTCGACTGGGAAGAGCCATGCCTGCCAACCTTTCCCCCAGCAGTCATGCAAGAGGTCCTGGTATTTGGTGCTCTTTCTCTCAAACGCTGGTTCACAACCCTCTTCCCATGGGACTGTAAGTTCGATGAGGATAATCTTTTTTTTTTTTTTTTTGCCTCTTCAGACCACAGCACTGCATCTGGCCTCAGGGTTGTCTGTACGTGAGCACCTTGTCATGGCGCCACCTGTATCTGCCTTGGGCAAGTGCTGTTTTACACCCTGACAGGATGTGTGCCATGGTACCCCTCTCCCCACAAAGCTTGCACGATGGGTCCTCTCTTAAGCCCCACTTGTGCAGGTTTGTCGGAGTTGGAAGTGTGTCATACACCGATCTTAACATAAATGAGATGCGGAATGGTTCCAATCTCCACAGATCTCCCCATGTGATCTTCCTCTTGGGTAGGTCCCACTTGGTCCATGCTCCCTGGGACGCTAGCTCCACAGCCCTTGCCCTTCGTCCTTCCTCCTCCAGGTTCCGTACCTCCTCCTGGATCATGGCCCTTCTATCCGTGGATCCAGCCTTCCCCCATTGCTGGATATGGGAAGTTCCAAGACCCTGTCTACGCAGGCATGGCGTTCCCATGATGTCACGTAGCTTCAACATACTTTCATCTTGTGCAACAGATGAGTCAGCTGCCCACTTGCGTCCTGATCTTGTAAGGATACCTGCCTGCCTGACTTGTTCATCCTGGGAGTTTCTGTATGTCATAATGACTCTGCACTTTGCTACCTTAAATTCCTCCACCACGGATGACAGAGGAAGTTGGAGGTTTTGCCATTGGGTGGTGAAGTGGCCTTTCTTGAATCATAGCTGGATTCCGCCAAAGTAACTGATGATCAATCCCTTGATGTGCTGAGGGATGAGGTAATGGTCTAGTGCTGCATGGATGAGGGTATGAGGATTGATCCGTATGCATTAGCCAAGTCCAGCCAAACAATGGTCAGGTTGCCATTGCTGGCCTTGGTCTCCCGGATCATCTGACTGAGAACTCCAGTGTGTTCCAGACATCCAGAGAAGCCTGGAATCCCACCTTTCTGGATAGCGGTGTCGATGTATCCATTCTCAGTCATGTATTTATTTATCATGTTTAATTATCCTGTGTATTTAGGTTCCTGCTTGGCCCTTCCTTTTTGTCCAGTTTTAAATGTCTTTGTGTTGTGTTGGATGTATGTTCCTGTCTGGATTACCCTTTGTGGATTTTATTAAAGAACTTTCAATTAATTCTCATCTCTGATACTATGAAGGTAAAAATGATATAAGGCTATGAATTGAACAAAAAGAAGTGGACCACGTGACAAAATAAATGCGAGAGCTGATATGTTCTTAAAGTACTGACTTTGACTGAGATTGTAGGAGCTGAAAGTGCAAAGAGTGAAGAGTTTTTTGTTTTTGTGTGTGTGTGTGTGTGTGTGTGTGAGTAGTCTGTGTTAAAAAATGCAGAACCTTGTAATTTGGCAACAGAAAAAATGCTGTACAAATAGAATTACATGAAGTGTTTGATGTATGTGCTAAAAGTGATGAGTTGTAAAATGTAGCTTGGCTGGGTAGCCAACAAAAAAATAAATATAATGGGTTGATAAGAAGCTATTTGTGCATAGACAGAGGAGGGGTATGAAAATGTTACTGTTGAGTACAACTATTTAATAATTTTTTTAAACACTTTTTTCAATGTATAATTAAAAAAATAATAATGAAGGCCAGCTGCTTAGGATTGTTTATTGTAGCAAATTAATCTACTGTACATCCAGGCTAATGGAAGCACAACAAAGAATGAACTGTGCAGATTATAAAAAAGACCTGCACAAACTAGAATAATATTTTCATGCTTCTCCTAATAAAGTCCATAAACGTAAACATATTACAACATTAAATTGACTAAACAATAAGCTAGAATACATTTAAAATCAATGGGAACATGTCATTTTGTTCAGTTTATGTCAATTCATTTATAATCTTCCAGTTACATTGTTGCTTTTCCCAGCAAGGTAAAAGTTTGACTAATATTTTGATTCATAGAAATCCACACATGGAATAGAGTGACATGATTGTTCTGTAAGTCTGGTGAAAAACAACATTTTAGTACTTTGACTACAATTGAATGTATTTCAAAATGATTGTGTAGATCAGGGGTGCCCAATACGTCGATCGCGATCTACCGGTCGATCGCAAAGGTGGTGTGGGTAGATCGCACGGCATTAATTAGACGTCAAATAAAGTAGACGATCAGCCAATGTAGTCAGCCAATCATCCGTCCTCACTATTAATTTTGTCACTTGATTGACGTACAAGGCAGCCAGTCTGACATCTGTCCTTTTATGACACGAATCACCGCGCATGAACGTGCATACAGCGGCGCCAAGTGGCTGATTCCATTCAGTGCAAGTCATCAGAGTAAAGTACAAAAAAATGTGCTTGTATGTAGTTGTATTGTGCAATATGGGTTCATGTTGTTAAGCAAGCTACACCAACATATAAAGAATTCACAATATATTCATATATAAATATTTTTTTTTTTTTTTTTTATAGTAGGTAGATCATTTTGACTTCGTCATTTTATAAGTAGCTCACAAGCCGAAAAAGTGTGGGCACCCCTGGTGTAGATGATTGTACAAATTGCTCCATTTTCTGAACCTCTTCTTGCATAAAAAACGGAAGTTTCTTTCCCGAACGAGTTTGCAAATGACGGATCAGGCTGCTTTGACGTGTGAAACTCTTCTCACACTGAAGACACTTTTTATTATTATTATTATTTCCTTTATTTAGCCAGGAGATCACATTGAGACAGTACTATCTCTTCTTCCAGTGAGACCTGGTCAAAACAGCAGCACATAAAGTTTCGCAAAGAAGATCAGAAAACACAATACCACCAAAATTACTAAATCAGATCATAAAAAACAATTACATGTATCCTTTAAGACATTATACAGAATATGTTTAAAAGTACTCAAAGTTGGAAGGTTGTCATCATTCCAAGCCTTAGGAGCATAAAAGGAGAAAGTACATTTGCCAAGATTTGACGTTACCCTTGGGACTATTAACCGAATACAGGAACCAGATCTAGTGCGTTGATTATTTGGGTGAAATCTTAACAAATTAGAAAGATAAGATGGTAGTTTACCTAAAAGAGCCTTTAAAATAAATAAATACAAATGTAATTTTCTCCTTTTGATATAGAGATAACCAGTCTAAGGAATTGTACAACATACAGTGATGCGTCCGTGAGTCTGCACCTGTGACAAAGCGTATTGCTGCATGATAAACAGAATCTAGTTTTCTCAATTAAGTAACAGATGCATGCATATATATATATATATATATATATATATATATATATATATATATATATATGGTCACCGTAATCAACAAATATATAGACAAAAATGTACTCTCTACTAATTTCTTACGAGCCTTACAAGGAAAACATTTTTTAACCGATATAAAAAAATCTAATTTCGGCCTGAGCTTTTTTAGTAACTTTTCAATGTGTATATCAAAGGTTAATCTCTTGTCAATCCAAATACCTAGGTATTTATAAGAGCTAACTCTTTCTTTTGATATACCGTTCGAAAATATGATTTCACTTGTACGGTTTCTCTCCAGTGTGAACTGTCATGTGAATCTTAAAGTTTACTTTATACATGAAACTCTTTCCACACTGTTCGCAGGTGTAAGGTTTCTCTCCAGTGTGGATGCTCATGTGGACAGTAAGGGTTCTTTTCCACATAAATCTCTTTTCACACTGAGAGCAGGTAAAAGGCTTCTCTCCAGTGTGAGTTCTCATATGGACAGTAAGGTTATATTTATTTGTAAAACTCTTTCCACACTGAGGGCATATTAACAGCTTCTTTTCAATGTAAATTTCATGTGAGTCTTAAGATCTCCATTTCGTGAAAAACTCTTCCCACACTGTTGGCAGCTGTAAGGTCTCTCTCCAGTCTGAATTCTCATGTTAGAATTAAAGGAACCGTATGTAAGAAGTTTATGTCAGTTAATCATAAAATGGCCCTGACATGTCACTAGACATTAAGAAATCATGTTCATTTCAAATACTTATATCACTGACAACAGTGGTGTGGCCAGGATATTGTCATTTAAAAGTGAGAGTTGCAGCCCTCAACTGATGTTATCGTTGTCATAACGATAATGTGTTTTGGTCTGAGGCTCCACCCTCCAACTAATTGATTTTTCTTCTGTTTTAAAATTTTGATTCTCATTTTGATATTTCTCTCCTGTTTCATTGAGTTCTTGACTTTCAGAGTCATCAGGTCTGAGGTGAAATAAGAAAAAATTAATAAACAGCAGTTTAATGGCACAAAGCAACAGACAACAAAAATTTAGACTAGTGCTGTCAATCAATTAAAAAAATAACTGACAATACTAATTTGACAATAGTTTCACATTGAATCTCCAAATTAATGTAAAACAACTTAATCATTGTACATTTAAAATATGGGGCTTATTGGCATCTTTCACCAAGTAGCCAATTGTTAATGAAGACCAGTCTCACTGATACAAATACTGCTAATGTTCTGTCTCTATTAAATGCATTTCCTTCCAATTTTAGCCATTAATTATAGCCATAATTAAAAACAGTTATTTGAAACACACACACACCCACCCACCCACACACACACACACACACACACACACACACACACACACACACACACACACACATATGTGTGTGTGTTACAAATAACTTTTTATACAAATATATGCTTTTATCACAACTACCATATAATTATAAAAAAAATCAGCTCCTTAAAAAACAAAAAAACAAAACATTATCTGCCATGTTTATCTTCACGCTAGAGAATTTAAAAGCAGAATTCAATTAAGAAAGATTTTCTAATTAAATCTACATTTTTGGTTTCTATTTAATTATTTGGCTCCAGGGTTGGGGAGTAACAAAGTACATGTAACATAATTTCATATTTAAAATACAAAATATGAGTAACTATTCAATAAGTAACCTGCACTGCTAGTCAGGACTCCCAGGAGGAAATCAGAAAGCCGAGCATTATGGAAATACCAATACAAAATTATGTAACATCATAGTCCAATTAAATTTTTTGTTTACTTGCAACTTGTCTCTCCGATCGGCTTTAAGGCACAATCTTATCTTGAAAAAGCATCTCAATCTTTGAAAACCAGTGCTGTCAACTATATTTTCTATATTTATAACATATGGTGTGTTTAAGCAACTCTTAAAGAAGAAATGTCCTGTTTTCCTGAATATTAGCACAATTGCAAATGTGATGCGGACTTTATTCAGTTCAAAACACCTAAGACTACTTGAGAAAAAGGGGCATAACAGGTCCTCTTTAACTCCCATCACAGCACAAAAATTGTGCTCAACAAAGTTGCATTTGTATTCTAGTGCTATAAGATCTATTTAGAAACCAATTTTTTTTTTCCTAAAAGAGCTTGAAAACGATGTTGGCATTTGTGGACAAGAATAAGCACCATTTAGTTCTTGACCATCTGACCAACAACACTCAGTATTCACTCCTCTGCTTTTCTCATTGCATATGATTCCCTTGAAAGACATCTTGGATGCCCTGGGGGTAAGCAGATAAACATCAAATTTTCATTTTTGGGTGAACTATCCCTTTAAGCTCAGTCAAACACAATATAGCTAGTTGGCACTGTAAAGTGTACCATGGACAAAACACATTGCTTTAAAGTGTGAATTAGAATTGATGTCATTGTAGGAGCCCTGTATAGGATTCTTATTGGAATCCTTTAGGATTGTTTTGACAAGGGTAATATAAACTTTTGACCTCAACTGTAATCGTGGTTGAAACAATGTAGTTGCCAAGAAACAAAGAGGTGAGGTCATAGAGTAATTTACAACAGGTTTGATTGTGGCCAATCAGAATCAAGGGACCGGAACTGTCCTTTCTAGACATTTTGTTTGAAACTCTGTCCATGCTAAGGGGATCTTTTAGGATTCTCTTCAATGTGAATCTTCATGTGCCTGTTAAGGCTTCCTTTTTGACTGAAACTGTTTCCACACTGGTTGCACGTGTAAGGCTTCTCTCCAGAGTGAATTCTCATGTGAATGTTAAGGTATCTTTTATGAGTGAAACACTTTCCACACTGTTGGCAGGTAAAAAGGCTCCCTGTAATGTGAATTGTCTGGTGAACTTTAAAGTTTCCACTTTCATTCAACCTCTTTTCAGACTGAGGGGATCTGTAAGGCTTTTCTCTATTGCACATTTTCATGTGACTTTCAAGGCCTCCTCGTTGACTGAAACTCTTTCCACACTGTTTGCATGTGAAAGGCTTCTCTCCAGTGTGAAATCTCATGTGTCTGTTAATGCATCCTTTACGAGTGAAACTTTTTCCGCACTGTTTGCATGAGTAAGGTTTCTCTCCAGTGTGAACTCTCATGTGCATTTTAATGTATCCTTGTTGTTTGAAACTCTTTCCACACTGTTTGCATGAGTAAGGCTTCTCTCCAGTGTGAAATCTCAGGTGTCTGTTAAGGCATCCTTTACGAGTAAAACTTTTTCCACACTGTTGGCATGAGTAAGGCTTCACTCCAGTGTGAATCCTCATGTGCCTTTTAAGGTGTCCTTGTTGTTTGAAACTCTTACCACACTGACAGAAAATTAAACTACTCATAGTTCCTGTCTTTTGTGCTCTTTCTTGTTTAGAAGTCTTTTCAGACTCTAAGGAACAAAAAGACTTTTCTCCAGATACAAATTGAAGATTTTCAAACTGATCTTTCTCTTCAGTTTCATTCAGTTCTTCTCTCTCCTCTTTCAGCGCTGTTAGGTCTAAGGTGGAAATACAAAAATTTAAAAATTAACCTCAGTTTAATGGCACAAAGCAATTAACATCACAACTTGTAGATATGTAATGCATGAATGCTAGATGCTACCAGGGGCGTCCAAACCTGATCCTAGTTGGTCGGTATCCTACAGAGATTAAGGTGGCTGTTATACAATTAAATAAATCTCGGAAATGTATATAGACTGCTCTCAACTATTATATACCCATTTGATGTCTCCTGGGGAGACATTTAGAGAGAGGCTAGGAAAAAAGAAAGAGGAGAAACTCCCCAAATTATATTTTATTTACAAGGTTCGGGAGGAGCACAATCAGATAATCAACCAATTCATTTCAAATTTGATATTTAATAAGCCAAGCTTTATCATTTGTTTCTCTGTGTTATATACATTTTTTTATTTGTTGAACATCAGTTAAATTGTTACTCTTAATTTGGTTTGGGTGTTTTTTTGTATTTTCTAGCTCGAGGAACAGACACATTCTCTATAGTGTGATATCTAGGTAAAGGGATCTCTATATGCTGAGAATTATCTGATTTCTGATGTGAGGTGGCTAGCAGACGGTCGGTTTAGCCAGTCTGTCTGCTTCCTGACCTGCGCCCTAGTTAGTCAAGTGCAAACTCTAAGACACGGAGCACAGGGCAACTAATACTGTTCCGTTTTCTTCCCTTGGAAAGGGCAACCCCGTGTACAAAGAGGATATTACTCTGTATTCCACATTTGTTTGTTTATTTTTAGCTCAAAAAGGATAACCAGTAATAAACCTGAAAAAACAAGAAATGCAAACGTTTCAATTTCCATGTACATACTACAACCAGCCCCTTGTTTAACTCAACAGCCCAATAACAATAAATAACATTAATCAAAATACTAATATAAATAATATTAATATACTATAATAATAAAACTAATTTCATAATTTAAACGTACACAATTCACACTTCAAACATTATGCATCAACTCAAGTCCTACCACAACTCTATGCAAAATGCATGCAATAAAATAAATTAGATTTTATCTTTCACAAGCCGTTCAAATGAAGAAAAAAATAAAATAAAATAAACGTACGAATCATGGAGCTTGGATAGAGTTTGCTTGCTAGATGTCATTGTTTGTTATTTCAAAGTCCTGTCACCGAAGCGTTGTGGGCAACTACACAGAAAGTAACGTAAACTGTAATAATGCAGATTAACTCAATCGTCGGGGTACAAGCAAGGGTTTATGTAGATGTCTTTTTTCAAGTAAATTGTGAGTGTTTATGTTAGTATTATTATAAGCACAATATTAATATATATATATAGTGTTCCTTATTTAATTGGACATACAAATATATTGTCAATAGCATTATAATTACTTATTATATTGGACTATATATAACTTGATGGAAATTAATTTATATTCAATGTTTTATTACAAATCAATTTATTTTCTCTGTCTTTGAGATTTATCCTGTGGCTCCCTCGTGTGGATAACATTACTACTATGGCCTTTATCTCTGAATCACATTAAAGTAAATGGCTAATATTTTTGGGATGATTACAAATGTTAAATGATTACTTTACTGATAATAAAGCCTGTATTAACAGTGTGATTCATTTTGTGTGCGCCCCCCTAAAAATTTTTAGCACCAGCCGCCACTGGTTGTAAATGGACCTGTAAAACCGTTTCTGGAGATTTTTTTTGCCCTTTCCTATGCCATATACCTTCTATGCAGATATCAGAGAACAACTTAAAATATTTTCTAAATGCATTATGCACCTTTAAATACATATTGGTTTTACTCTCCCAAAACGCCAGATCCATCAATAAAAATATAAAATTTTTGCATATACAGCTAATCTCTGTGTGGACAAGGCCTTAGATGCATGTAAGATTTGTTTTTATTTTTTTGTTAAAGTAATTTATTCACAAGCAATATTCTCATCACAGTTTTATCAGCTCAATCAGGCAAGGCTCCAAAAAGTACCTAGGACCTAACAACATGATAAAACAAAAGATGATGGCAGCATGCTCATAATTGACCTTATAATGAGCACAGAGGCCAGTTAAGGAAAGGCCCAAGGCTGATGATACACTGGGCAACTTTTTGAGCAATGTTGCCGGTCAACTTTGGCAAATGTTACCGTCAATGGGCAACCAGGTGAGATACAGGGCTCACGGTTGATCTAAATTATCCAGATAGAAATCTGTTACCCATTTTCAATGGGAAAGTGCCCAAACAATATTGCAAAAAAAAAGTTGCCCGATAAAATTGCTCAAAAAGTTGCCCCATGTATCACCAGCATAATACACCTGATATGATTGCCTCACGAAGCTCCATGGGGCAGAGGACTTAACTCTCAGAGATGAGAGGGGGACCCAGACACTTTTCCTGGCTTGCTCATAGGAGAACCTCAAGAGTCTGGGAAGCACTGCCAAGCAGAAGCAGCCCATCTGAGACTGGCAGCTTTATCAGGCATTATTTGAAGAAAATTTTCTAAAGAAGGTTCTGAACCTTCTAAAGGTTTCCTTCAGAGAAACAGTGATATAAAAACTTTGATTTTGAAATACACAGTGCTCATGTTTGTTTAACAAAGTCAAAGCCTTTTGGAAAATCTATTGGTTGTGGTCAGTTTTGATAATGTAGTGACGATGTATGATATTTGAATCACCACAAATAAATCAATGCATGGGAAACACCTCAGCACAACAACCTGAGCCCAATGTATGCCTGCTCATCACCTTAACCTTAAGTTGGGGTAGAATTAAATTAATGCCAATGCTCAGCCTTTTGTTTTTTTGAACCCCCTCCATCACCTCATGTACCCCAGTTTGAGAACGTCTCAGGTTACGTAGGTAACCCTAGTTCCCTGAGGACAGGGAACGAGACGCTGCGTCCTGGTGGACACTATGGGAACTGCCTTCAGCATGACCGGTTCTGAAACAAATGTATGAAACAACGACAGTGAACTTGACACTGGCCGGCGCCAGCCTATGACATCATCATCAGGCGCCTGCTAGTATAAAGCAGGTGCCTGAGAGCACAACACCATCTTTTTGTCTGACGGAGGTATGTGCAGGGCCCGAGGCATGGTCACGAGACGCAGCGTCTCGTTCCCTGTCCTCAGGGAACTAGGGTTACCTACGTAACCTGAGACGTTCCCTTCCGGAGGGAACTCTACGCTGCGTCCTGGTGGACACTATGGGAACGATTATACCAACACCGCCATGCCGAGGGATAGGTGATCAAACTGACTGAATGAGGAGTCAAGAAGGAAATCACCCCTGCATCAGCGAGAGTCGCTGGGGCCCAGTGACCTGCCACGGCTAGCCCGGCTACCTGTGCACGCAACTCTCAAGCGTGGAGGCCTAGAGGAAGCCTACTACACTTAGCTCTCTAAGTGAAGGAGCTCATAAACACCCTGACCATAAGGGGCGGAGTTTAGGGAATGGATGTCTCGGCAGGGCGGACGCCTGCTCTAGGGACCTGACAACATTCAGTGCTACAGGTATAGATGGGGAAGCGGAGCTTCTGGAGAATGGAGGCTTCATAAAGACTCTCTAAAAGAGAGGAAGCCTGACAACATTCAATCCACTAGCTCTTAGGAGTGGAGGTCTCAAAATAACCCTCCAGTGAGGGGAGACCTGGCTACACTCACGCTTAGAAGTACTGGAAGCGGAGCCTCTGGAGAATGGAGGCTTCATAAACGACTCTCTGAAAGAGAGGAAACCTGACAACATTCCAACCCCTAGCTCTTAGGAGTGGAGGTCTCAAATAACCCTGCCGTGAGGGGAGACCTGGCTACACTCACGCCTAGAAGTACTGGAGGCGGAGCCTCTGGAGAACGGAGGCTTCACAGAAGACTCTCTAAAAGGAGAGGAAACCTGACAACGTTCAGCCCTCTAGCTCTTTAGGAGTGGAGGTCTCAAATAACCCTGCCGTGAGGGGAGACCTGGCTACACTCACGCCTAGAAGTACTGGAAGCGGAGCTTCTGGAGAATGGAGGCTTCATAAAAGACTCTCTGAAAAGAGAGGAAACCTGACAACATTCCATCCACTAGCTCTTAGGAGTGGAGGTCTCAAATAGCCCTGCAGTGAGGGGAGACCTGGCTACACTCACGCTCAGAAGTACTGGAGGCGGAGCTTCTGGAGAACGGAGGCTTCACAGAAGACTCTCCAAAAAGGAGAGGGAAGCTGACCACATTCAATCCTCTAGCTCTTTAGGAGTGGAGGTCTCAAATAACCCTGCCGTGAGGGGACACCTGGCTACACTCACGCCTAGAAGTACTGGAAGCGGAGCATCTGGAGAATGGAGGCTTCATAAAAGACTCTCTGAAAAGAGAGGAAACCTGACAACATTCCATCCACTAGCTCTTAGGAGTGGAGGTCTCAAATAGCCCTGCAGTGAGGGGAGACCTGGCTACACTCGCGCTTAAAAGTACTGGAGGCGGAGCTTCTGGAGAACGGAGGCTTCACAGAAGACTCTCTAGAAAGAGAGGAAACCTGACAACGTTCAGTCCACCAGCTCTTAGGAGTGGAGGTCTCACTAGCCCTTCAGTGAGGGGAGACCTGGCTACACTCACGCCCGGAGGAAAAGCCTATACTCGACACTGGGGGTATTCAGTGAGGCTGCATAGCCTATGCAACCCGAACTACCCGAGTGGAGCTTCTGCTCAGAGGGAATCTACGGAGTGGAGGTCCCATGACCTAACTACACTTGACACTGACAACGGCCTGTGAGGCTGAGTAGCCTGTGCGGCAGGCCTGTCTAAGTGGAGATTTCCCGAGGAGTGGAGGCTTCGCCGAAAGGAAGCCTGGCAACGCTCTGTGCCTTCCAGGGTGCAACTCTAAGAATGGAGGTGCCGTGGCGCCTCTACACTCAAAACCTGGGGGTAGTCAGTGAGGCTGAATAGCCTGTGCGGCAGAACTACCTGCAGGGAGTTAAGAGGAGTGACTGCTTCAAGGAAGCCAGAAAAACACTCTGCGTCTTGCAAAGGAAAACTCTAAAAGTGGGGGTCTCGTGACCCACTCCACTTTCAACACTGAGGGTAGTCAGTGAGGCTGAATAGCCTGTGCAGTAGAACTACCTGAGTGGAGTTTCTGCAAAGTGGCGGCTTTGGTAAGAAAGAAGCCTGGTACCACTCTGCACCCAGCAGAGGACGACTCTAAGGATGGAGGTCCGTGACCTATCTACACCCAACACCAGAGCTGGTCCGCGAGGCTGAATAGCCTGTGCAGTCGGACCGCCTAATTCTAGTGTGTCTCTGGAGGCAACGAAGGACTCTGAGTGAGGCTGGCAATGTTCTGCGAGCAGCAGAAGGACTCTAAGAGTGGAGGTCCCAAGACCTACTACACTTCAACACTGCAGGCGTTCATCGAAGCTGAACAGCCTAAACGACAGTACTGCCTGAGTGGAGTCTGGAGAGTGGAGGCTTTCTAAAGAGGGAGCCTAACACACTTCCGTGCTTAGCAAGGAAGAACTCTGAGAGTGGAGGTCTCAAGACCTAGCTATACTCTAGCCTTGAAGGTCATCCGCGAGGCTGACTAGCCTGTGCGACAGAAATACCTTCATTTTGAAGCTCTTCTGGAGAGTGAGGCCTGAGGAGGGCCGACACTCGATCCTGCTAGCAGCGCTATCTGGATTGGAGCTGGAAAACTAAAAGGTTTTTGAGAAAAACCAGCTCAGAGAATGGACACGGAGGAACCCTGCGTGGTCCATGGGAGAAAGGAACCTGCCTTTATGGGAGGGACCTTACCATGAGTATGGATTTTAGTGAAGTGCCTGAACAGTGCACTTACCACTCACGTGGATTTTAGAGAATGCCCAAAGACTTCGCGTGAGCAAACACCACAAATGTGGTTTTGAGTAGGTGTCCTGAGCATAGCGAGGATCACCAGATTTGCAGTCTCTAGGCGATAGCGGAGCCTGAAAGCGGAGCTTCTGGAGAGGGGAGTCTTCAGCAGAAAGACTCTCTAAGCGAGAGGAGGCCTACGACGCTCTCCCTAGGAAACTCTTCAGAGTGGAGGCCTCAGGTAAAACGCTCTAGGCGAGGGGAGGCCTGACCACACTCGATGCTCAAGAGAGGTAGATACTCACAGTCAGAGCCAATAATGGAAAATCTCATTTATCATCTAGCTCCGTGTAGTGGAGGCTCCGAGACTACATCTCTAAGGAGAGAAGCCTACAACACTAGTTTTTGGTGAGTGGAAGACTGCACTCCCCCCAAAAAATAGTCAGCGAGGCACTCATGGGCCTGCCAGCTGCTATAACTGTGAGAGTGAAGGTCTCAGTACTGTTGGTTGTGACAGAGGGGAGACCTATTACACTGTGGTATCAAAGGAGTTGTAAAACTTAAGGGTTTTGGAACCAACTCAAAAAATGGGCACGGAGGATTATCCTGCGTGGTCCAACCTGTGAGGGATTTGAAGAAGGAACCTGCCTTTACGGGAGGAGCCTTACCATAAGTATGGATTTTAGTGAAGTGCCTGAGTAGTGCACTTACCACTCACGTGGATTTCAGAGAGTGCTCAAAGACTTGCGTGAGCAAACACCACCCACGTGGATTTAAGAAGGTGCTCTAAGCGTTTCGCGAGAAAGACACCTGTATTATTCCCGGGTGATAGCAGAACCCGGAAGCGGAGCTTTCAGTGAGGGAGGCTTTAATGGTTACAAGCTCTCTCGAACGTAACAAGCCTGGCGATGCTCAACTGAGGAAGCTCCATTGAGTGGAGGCCTAGGTATACACGCCCTCTCGCGGAGGGGAGGCCTGACTACACTCACGCTTATAATGACAGGTCCACGAATAGAGTTCACAAGCTGCCTTGCCTTGTGTTTTCGGCCTGCATTTTCTGGAAAGTGGAGGCTTGACAGAAATACCTCATAAAGAGGGAGCCTAGCAACACTCGACCCAGTAAAAAGCTCTCATGAATGGAGGTCTAAGAATGACCTGGCTACATTCAGCGCTAAGAAGTATCTCTCTCTATATGTCTCTCATATAGAGGACTTCACAGAGAGGAGGCCTTCTAGGCCTGCTACACTCTTTTACTTCAAAGCGGGGCTCTTTTTTTTTTTTTTAAGAGAGCGGGGGCTTCATCTCTCACAGAGAGGGAGCCTTAACAGCGCTCTATTCACCCTAACACACAAACTCCTAGGAGTGGAGGTCTCACTTATATGTATACAAAAATACACAGGGAAGGGACCTGACTACACTCATGCCAAAAGAGTATTACTTTTAGCAGGGTTTGAGTGAGCGGAGGCTTCAGTAGCGTTTTATCTCTTTCCGCTCGAAGCAGCTTGACAACGCTCAAGAGGGTTTTACATATTCTCGTATGTATATGTATGTTAGATCATGTCTGTACCAAGCTCACTCTTTAGCGGAGGTTTTATTTAAAACCTGACAACGCCTAACCCAGAAGGGGTTTTCCACGATTGGAGGTCTCTACACACTGTTTTCATTTATAAAACGAGGGGAGACCTGGCTACACTCGGCACTTGGTGGCAGTAGAACTCAAGAGGAGCTCTAAACTGCAAAAGTAAACACCCAAGCGGAGCTGGTAGACTAAAGAAAACATACACATACACGCTTGAATATTCTATTAAAGTGTCTTTACTGTTCACATACCGGGCCAACAGATGGAGCCTAGTCTCATCATTGGCCCAGCCCCGGAGTCAAGGGGAAAAGGGAGGGGCAGGTAGCCCCACACTGGTGACCTGGCCTCGTCTCTGGCCCTTGGGCCAGGACGGGCCTGGTTTCCCCCCGGTGTTTAGGTGGAGGCGTGGACCAGCAAGGGATGCAAACCCCCGGGGCTCGGTCCCGATTTTTCAGCAGATCAGCCTGGTGCGCCTCTGCAACACTGCCATCGTGTGCAGAGGAGCACCGGCCACTGCCGCATATGTGCCTTTGGAGCCTTCAGGGTCGATGTCCCTCGCTCTGAGAGATAGTTCGCCACCGTCAGCGAGAGACATCGTCACATATCCGCGCCCATGCATTCCCTCGACATCAGCATGATTCACATGCCGATGCCTGTGAATGCGGGCTGAATATGGCCTGTCCCATTCCCTCTCGATCTCTTAAGCAGATCAGGAAGGAATGGGAGGCTCACAGGAGTTGGGTTTGTCATGGCCCGGAAGAAACCGCTCGTCTAGTCTGCCGAGAGCGGCCTCTTCCCTCGCGGGCTTCCACTGCAGATACAAGCCGGCAGCCGCGCGGTCCATAACAGACATCAACTCTTCATATGCGGGGCAGGGAGGCTGCATGGGCTCAAACGAGCTCATATTTGTTCCATTTCAACCTCCTGCTCGCCCTGGCTTGAAGCCAAAAGAGCACTCGCTGCAGAACCGGAGGATGTGAGAGACAACACATTATCCGCTAGCAGCGCATTCTCGCCTCCGGCTGACGTGCGCGAGCGATTAAACGCTCTCTCAAACTCGTCAGCCAGCTCCACCTGTGAGCCCCGCAATCTCAGCCGCCGAGCAGCCTCAGCTGTGGCGGGACCGGAGCAGCGTGGGGCAGATGGATGGCCCGATTCCCTCGAGAAAAGGGCCAGACGAGAACGGAGTTTCTTCAAAGTGAAACTCTCACAATGAACGCGCTCCGCTCTTCTAGAGCAGAGCGCGCGTGCTCTTACACCTAAACACACCAAACAAGGGTCGTGTGCGTCATCAAGTGTCCGATTTCTCTGACACGGATCCGCACACTTCCTAAACAGTTTTTCTCTAGGCATCGCTGTACTCACTCGTTTAGAACAGAGGACTCTGAAGACAAAAAGATGGTGTTGTGCTCTCAGGCACCTGCTTTATACTAGCAGGCGCCTGATGATGATGTCATAGGCTGGCGCCGGCCAGTGTCAAGTTCACTGTCGTTGTTTCATACATTTGTTTCAGAACCGGTCATGCTGAAGGCAGTTCCCATAGTGTCCACCAGGACGCAGCGTAGAGTTCCCTCCGGAAGGGAACCACTGGTTTATACCGTTCTCATCTTAAAATACAGTACCTTGGTGTAAGTTTGACCTATGCCTCCTGAACAGTGGTCATCTATTGATTTACTTGAATATATTGATATTATTTTAATAATTTTCTTCATTTGCTCTCTTTAACCAGTAATTTTCTTTATATATTTTCTTCTTCTTTCCCTTTTTCCTCATTTTCCTCCTTATTCGCTTTTTTTTTACTTTATATACACACAAGATATAATTATTTTTGCGTTTGTTTTATTGTCAGACTTGCTTTATATTTACAACACTGTTTTGTCCCATTTTGTACTGTTTTTCTGTATGTCCTACATTGTCTTCTTCTACAAAAAAATGGTAAATTAAAGGAAATTTGCATGAAAAAGTATCATCTGTTCCATTTGTATAGTCTTAGGTGTGAGGTGAATTAAATGTTTTCTGACATTTCAGTGTGGATGAGAAACTTTTGAAAAATGCTTGAAAACGCAAGTGTGGATTCATATAGTTGTAGCCTAAGTGTTTTTCCTTGTTTTATTTGCTTACCAAATACTTTAAATGAACATGTAGACAGCATGCAGTAGCCAAATGTAATTACTCACATTTCAAGGTTTGCTTTGTGCCAAATAAATTATTTTCTTAGTACTTTTGCATAATTAGCCAAAGTGCTATAAATCAATGGTTTTAATATTAGAAGCAGATAGCCTACTAGGTTTAATGTTACAATGTTTGGTTAAGGCTAATTCCATATTATTGTTGATTTAAATGCATGATGTCATAATAACAAATGCTCTGAGAATAAAAACCAACCTGTTTGTTCCTCAGTATCTTCATGTTTGACTCTAAATGTTTCTTCACTCATGTCTTCACTCTCCTCTTTAATAAACACCATCTGTGTTTGTTCCTCAGTATCTTCATGTTTGACTCTAAATGTTTCTTCACTCATGTCTTCACTCTCCTCTTTAATAAACACCATCTGTGTTTGTTCCTCAGTATCTTCATGTTTGACTCTAAATGTTTCTTCACTCATGTCTTCACTCTCTTCTTTAATAAACACCATCTGTGTTTGTTCCTCAGTATCTTCATGTTTGACTCTAAATGTTTCTTCACTCATGTCTTCACTCTCCTCTTTAATAAACACCATCTGTGTTTGTTCCTCAGTATCTTCATGTTTGATGAATGTTTCTTCAATCTTCATGTCTTCACTCTCCTCTTTAATAAACGCCATCTTTATAATAGTGTTTCACATGGATCTCTGTTGATTCTCCAGGAGTTTTTTTCTGTTTGAACACTTTGTCCTGTTTAATATAAGAATTATTAATAGAAAGAATAATCAATGCAAACTAAATCTCTATCTGTATCTAAAACAGCTGCACTAGTAAGACAGTCAGAGTTAAAAGACTTCTATTTAAAATTTATAATACAAATTACACCGGTTTATATTCAAGTAGACGATTTTGATCTTTATTTATTATTTATCATATTTAATATATTACAGTCTCATGAAATCATTCTCGGTTGTGATTTACTCGTTTGTGTTTGTTGTCGTTTGTAGTCCGCGTGCCGCTGAATCGAATCACTGAATCATTTCACAAATGATTCGATTCAAATGATTCGGATTCTGAGTCTCTCACTTCTTATCATCACACGATTGATTCATGATATAGAGAGCGAAACGGAACGCACTTCTGTTATTAAAGGCTTACGTTTAAGTTACACTAAATAACGCATGACAACGTTATATTTGATAATGATGCATTTATTTTACACAGCTTATAAAAACGCTTTCAACAGCGTGCATTGATTTAAAAAC
>NC_133361.1:95183571-95219604 GCF_049309525.1 Garra rufa
CATAACCCTTTTTAAGATCTGCACAAGTAAAATAAACAGTGATTGGACAATGTGAAGTGGAATATTAAGCCATAAAATGGCATGATTTAAAATTCAGATACAGTTTCACACAAAAACAAAATATGTTACACTATGGCATTTCATCCTTTATAACATTAAAAGGGATAAATTGAGTATATAATTTATTATATTTATTTAAAATATTACTGTACTTGTTTAGATTTTTAGAAGGCACCTTTACTTTTACATTTACAACTCTGTGTTTGCTGCATAAAAACATGGGTCGATAGTTGCAATCATTTGACCATAAACAGCAGAAAAAAATGTATTGGAAATGAAAAATTAATTCTCAGTCAGGAGGGGGCGCTTTAGGAGCGCTGAAATATTACGGTTTCCATAGTAACAGCTGAATACAAAGCAGCATTAACGCAGTTTTATCAGACATGAAATGAAGATTCCAACGACACGTTTCTGAGGACAGTAACGGAGGAACTGCATCAAATGTAGCGAAGTAAAAGTAAAGTTTTTTCACTATAAATGTACTTGAGTAAGAGTAAAAGTAACTTTAAATATACTCTAAAAGTACTAGTTACCCCAAAAATCTACTCAAGTATATAACGAAGTAAAAGTAATTCGTTACTACCCACCTCTGCACACAGCTAATGACAACATTAACTGTAGCTACGAAGTTTTAAGGTAGGACAATGGGTTTCATTTATCATTTGCCCGCCGTGGCTCTAGTTGGCAAGAAATTCACAGCACATATTATTTTGACCGCATCGTCAGATTTTTACATGTCATAGGGAGGGGAGAGAGAGGGGGGGGGGGGGGGCATCGCGAATGTTTTGCCCAGGGGCCCACACAACCCATAATCCGTCCCTGAATGAAGGTGTTTACAAATGTGAGTGTTACAAACCAAAACACGGTTCCCTGTCTTAAAAATCATATTTGTTGAGCTACTTTATCGTAAACTGTTGATTTGCATAAGGTGCCAAGATGTTATACAGTAGCCTATGCTATAGTCAGTGTTGTGCAAGTTACTTCCAAAACGTAATACATTATATATTACTAGTTATTGTCTTTTAATAGTAATTAGTTACATTACAATATTACTGTCTCTAAATTGTAATGCGTTACACTACTTTTAAGTTACTGTTGAGTTACTTTCATCAAATTATCCACAGATTATAAAATGCCAAAAAAAAGTTTAGAGCTGCTCATTATACATGAAGTTTAAGATAGCTAGCATAAAATTATAAAAACATATTTAGGTAGGCCTACCGGTATGTCTATTAATGTTACGTTGTAGTTTAGGTTAAACATGGATAAGCACAAAACTCATTAATACTTTCAGAAATAACACCGATAAATAAAGCAAAGTGTTATAATGTACAATCATTAAACACAATGAATAGCCTATAGGCTATTTTAAATGGTTTTCAGAACAAAACAAGAATGAAGAATACAAGTTGCTAAACAAGCCAAAACGAATGAGGGTAAAAGCGAAACTAAAAACAAACGGTGTTGTTCTCGTGCAGCCTACCTCTCTCATTCTGCATCAATCCAATTAAATGTGTCCATATTCGTGATGTATTTGAATGCTAAACTATTATGTAAACCAGGATTTGTACTTAACGCGCTTATAAAACATCCTCCTCACATGAGCAAATATGTGTTTGGCTCGAGCTCAGGCTGACGGCACGGATACTATGCAGTACGCACTATTTCATTTTACCAGTGACTGTATTTTATTCTTATAATTAACAGACTGCAACTTTTGCAACGCTGTGTGTGCGTGAGGCGCCGGGGCAATCGAATAGCGGAATAACTCCGTCATTTTTGGTCATACAGATCATTTATAACTGCAGTGTGTTTACTTTTATTTCTGCCATCTCGGTTTCCTTTCCGTGAACTTTCGTAGAGCGCCACTCCACACAAAAGTGAACCAAACTCAGCAGCATATGTCACTCAGTCTTTTCGTTTTGAAAATCAGATATATTTCGCGTTTTCATCCATTTTATATGGGGACTATGATTTAATAAAAACAGATTTTGTCATTTTTAGCTTAATTTTTGTTGCTTATGCGCTCGTCCGTCATTTTTTCTATTCTCCGACTCCGCAGCTCTCATCATTAGTTTAGTGTTACGTGGCACCAGTCTAGATGTTTCTAGGAGTTACTCGTGCTGTTTCTCCATAACGGGAGTGCGTCCATCTCATAAATGTAGAATTCGTCTCTGCAGTCATCTCAACCATCGAATTCCAGCAACAGGAAGACAAAATATTTTACTTGTGGACTTTTTTTAATTCACAAATTAATTTTGAGTTAAAATATGTTGATGTAACTTGCGTTACTGAGATTGTAACGAGTAATATTATTACCCAAATTGTATTAGTAATGCGTTATATTACCGCGTTACAGCAAAAAGTAATAAACTACTGTAACATATTACTTTTGTAATGCGTTACTCCCAACACTGTTGATAAGCTTGGTAATGTTGCAAAAGCTAGTCTCAGTTCAGTTTATGTGTTAGAAACTAGTAGTTTTTACTGCCCTGAATTGTCCTGAGGCTAAGAATTATGACAATGCTTCTAAAGTCTTAAGGAGTTACATTCCTCTTTAATTAACAAATGGCTTTCACTAGTAATAACTTTATTGTAGACTGTCCACATTTCAGAAATGTAACTTTGACATGAGTTCTGACATATTTTTGAACAGAAGGGACAGTTATGACCATGTTGGAGGCCATAGGGAAACCTATGGCCTGTTGCAGTGAGGAAGAGATGGAGGAGGAGGAGGAGGACAAGGAGGAAGAAAAGCATGAGCAACTCACTGAAGAAAGACATAGGCAAGATGAGGGAGTGGAGGAAAAAGAAAGAAAAGTGTACAAAGTTTTAGGAAGGTTAACAGCACAAGGAAAGTGCTACCAGGTAGATGAAGATGAGTTGAGGAGGAGGGTCAAAGGAGAAAACATGTCCACAAACATGTTCCGAATGTTGATAAGGGTTTGTATTTCTACTATACATGCATACATTTAAGCATAAAAGCATAAAAACAGTCATACGATTTAAGAGCAACAATACATGTACATGTCTTTGCTGTTTTGTTTTTTTATATGAGTCATATCAGCTCATAGACAGTTAGCCACTCTGACCCTTAGGGCTGTTTACAGGCATTGCAAATGATCGCTGTCATGCACTGCTGAGCTATTTTGCATCTGTGACACTGTACTTTTTCATACATAGGTCGGCAAAAAAGATGTTCCACCCAATGTGCTGCAGCAGCCTAAGAAGGTGAAGACAAAAGTGACAATATTCAGCACTTTAACAGAGGGAGAGGCGGAAGACCTAGCCAAAGGTTTTGGCATGGCACTGGCCAAACATGTGCCAAAAGAGAAACTGCTTACTGGGATACCAGAAGACGACATCCCAGCAACACTGTACGTGTGTCTAAGTTCTCTCTCTCTCTCATAAACTTTTAGGGTCATGTCTTAGAAGATCTTGATGGCAATAACATTATTTTCTTTTTAAATAACCATAAGAATCAGTTAGTATGCAACACTGTAAATATTTGCATCCTATTAATAGCCATGAATACATCCATAGAAACTGGTATGGCATTGAAAAAAAAAGGGGGGGGGGGGGGGGCATGGCATGGCATGGCATGGCATCAAACATCCTACACCTACAGCTTATTATATATATTATTTTTTTTTTAAATATAAGTGAATTAAGATGTCAGTAACAAGCATATTTACTAAATAGATCCAGTCTTTCCCCTAGACAGTGTAGATTATTAAAATGTGGTAGCAGCTTGAGTCAAGACAGATTTGAACTATTTTTATTTTTTACCACACAGTGTAGTGTGGGGTGCGTTACTAAAAGACGACACATACATGGTCCATCATTAGTTATTTAACATGACATTATCATTTTTTTGTATTTGCAGGAGGAGCATTGAAAGAATGAAAATTAATTTGCAAAACCTTGGTCCTGAATCAGAGCTGGATTTGGCCACTCACCGCTTTGGGCCCACAGTGCAATGCAATGTCTTTAGTATGCTTTCCAGCTTCCTGATAGTTGAACTAGGGCTGTCTTTGACTTCAGTTTCATTTTGAATAGGTTCCACTGAAATGTTAATCGCATTTTCTGTTTTTGTCTCACTTATCTCATTAAAAAGTCCCTTCGCAAGTAGTAGACAAGCACATTTCTTATGATACGAGAAAGTACAGCAGTCACACACATTTGTCCCAATACATGGTTTTGATACTGCTCTTCCAAATAAGCTTTCAACTTCAATTTTTTTTGAGGCTTTGCAGGAAATGGTATACTTATTACTTTGTATCAAGTTGTTGGCATGGGCTTGCAGTTGTGTGTTCATATCTGGAAAAGTCTTACCATCACCACAAGTGAGAAGACTTAATAAAATTAGATGCTTACACATACATCCCCTCGTACCAGCAACACAGCTGCAGAACTGTTCTGCAGGGCATACACGGTAAACTATGTGTGGATTATTCTCAGATGGAACATTGTATATGTATGTTTCTGTTGAAGCTACAGTAACTCTCTTGGCCCAGTCATTGTCTAGCATCCTTTGAGCAGATTTCTTTATTTCTTCAATTTTGCATTCTAGAGGGTTATAGATCCTCCCAGCCGACTGCAAATCCTGTATTATGTTGAAGTACTTGTCAGTCTTGTTCAGTAGTACATCAATCAGGTGATCCAATCTACGGTTTCGGATACCGCAGAGGAACTGGTATTTCAAACGGTGGAAGAAGCTAGACAAGAAAGAAAAGCAAAGACATTGAGGTTGCATGAGGAGCATGGTTGGCATAATTAGAATGTATCCTTTTAATGTCGGCAGGATTCTTTATGATTAAGAAGCAAATAAAAAAAAAAAAATTACATTAACTTTTTAAAGTGTTTGTTTTTTTGACAAATGTGGTCTAGCTGAAAACAGCTGACAATTGGGAGAAGTAGAACGACAAGGACTCCAAATGTGCAAGAAAAAAAAAAAAACTTAATATGTAATACTAGCTTTCTGCTAGACCACTAATAAACAGTCAAGAGAACATGCATGAAAGTGCCATGTACCGTTCTATTAGATTGTTTGTGTCCGAGTCGCCATGCTTATAGCACCTCCCAAAGTTAGACCACAGATGACCAATTGGCTCCCAGTGGTTGCTAAAATACTTGCACACATCCTTTAGGTTTCTAAAGCGGCAGTGAAAAATGTCAGCTTTCCTTTTGAATTCATCTTCCTGTAAAAATAGACAAGGAATAGCATGTTGTTTAGTGCTGTGATTAACTGCAATTGATCTATAGGTCGTACGTTTTTTTTTCAGGATTCTTTGATGAATAAAAAAGTAAAAAAAAAGAACATTTATACAAAACATAAATTTTTGTAAAAACTTTTTTTTTAATTAATACTTTTATTCAGCCAATTTATGTTACATTGATAAAGTGCTAATAAAGATTTACAATTGTTATAAAAATAATTTTAGAAAATAATTCTGAAAAATGATTGTGACACTAAAGATTGGGAAAATTACTGATTAAAATTCAGCTTTGGCATGACTAGAATAAATTATATTAAAATAGAAAACATTGTTATACATTGTAATGTTTCACAATATTACTGTTTTTACTGTATTTTTTGATCAAATAAAAATACCCTTTAAGAGCATAAGATTTGTTTAAAAAACATTAATCTTAAATATTCCATAATTCTAAATGGTAGTGTAAATACTGTTATGTGGTTTTATTTAATGTTTTTTTTTTTTTTTTACATACAATTAGATATTATAAAATTACAATTATTTAACACACACTGTGATAAAATGTAAACAATAAAACCTGAGATGAACAATAACACATGGCATATTGCACCGTTTTATGATTTATTTAAAAATAAATCCAAAATGGAAAAGCCATGTGTGACAAATCAAATACTGTGGTAATCAAATGCCTTTTATTAACTGATAATCAGCAAGTGTGGGCACCTCCATAAAATAATTTTGTCTGTTATCAATCTGGGAAGAGTAATACAACCATTTCCAAACAATTTGAAGTCCATCATTCCTTAGTGAGGAAGTTTATTCACAAGTGGAAGACATTCAAGACTGACACCAATCCTGCCAGGAGTGGATGGCCCAGCAAATTCTCCCCAAGGTCGGACTGTGTAACGCTCAGAGAAATGGCAGACAACCCAAAAACTTCACCGCAGATTCTACAGGCCTCAGTTAACAAGGTAAATAATAAAGTTCATGAAAGTACAATTAGAAAAATATGGGACAAGTATGGCCTGCCAAGGACCAGATCAATTTTAATTAAGAGTCTTGATACAGAAAAACATGGAATTCAGTAGGTTGTCCTAAATTTTTCACATGACTGTATATATAGACAATATTTGGCTGAGATACAACTATTTAAAAATCTGGAATCTGAGGGTTTCCAAAAAAAAATCTAAAAATACCTTTAAAGTTGTCTAAATGAAGTTCTTAGCAATACATATTACTAATCAAAAATTATGTTTTGATATATTTACATTTTTGATATATTTACAGTAGTAATTTACTAAATATCGTAATGGAACATGATCTTTACTTAATATCCTAATGGTTTTTGCATAAAAGTAAATTCGATCATTTTGACTCATACAATGTATTTTTGCCTATATTGCTACAAATATATATATATATATATATATATATATATATATATATATATATATATATATATATATAATATGCAGTGCCATAAACCCCCATATTCTTATTCTTATTCTTATTCTTATTCTTATTGCACTGCATGTTGTTGTTGCAATATAGCTTGTTACCAAGGCTATGTTTGCATGGTGAATTACAGTAAATTAAAACGGAAAAAGCAATGTACCGTGGAACAGGATTTCAGTTCTGCCATTAACTGCCTGATGTGCTGTCTTGAATCTGCCTTTTCAGGTCCACTCACACCAGATTCAGATCTTGAAAGCCAACGAGTTACTGCCTGTGGGGCAATAAAAAAAATAAATAATAATAATAATTTAAATGTGTAACAAAACAAACAAAATTATTGCTATTGATTGCTATTTATAGAAGTCCAATAAAATCTGTATTAAGTTTTAAATATGAATATTTTTATTACAAAAAAAAATGGATGGATGCTTTACTGGACTTGCATTGGATTAATAAATATCACCCATTTACTGTCATTATAAAGCTTAGAAGAGCCAGGTCATTTTTTTAAAAAAGACTGATTACCGAAAATATCGGAAGTGGAACATTTCACTGACGAGAATGCATGAAACACAATGTTAGAGTGTTTTCCAAGGCTGCATTATATATTAAACCCATTTAAAAATCATAATTAAGCATAATTGTGAATTCACAAATGCTACAATTCAGTTAAATGTATTTGATGCAGTTTTAATATAGGTGCGTCAATTATTTACATACGTGTAGGTTACATACGTGCATCTCACAGTAGCTCCATTCACAGTATGATGTTCCACAGAAACCGTTATCATTTACAAGGATTAGATTGCGCAGTGAAGTGTAAAAACAATCGTCAGGCCATTGGCACCCCCTGCAGGCCTTTGTTGTAAAGTGTAATGTCTATTAGCTCTATTGTTTATAATACATTGTTTATTTCAACAGTTTTGTGCAATAAAACCATATGGTTTCTTGCTTTTAATTCTTTATTTTTTAACTAATTAGTATTGTCTCATTGCTATTATATATGTATTTTAAGTCATGTTAAAGGCTATTATTCACTTACATCTATTTTTATTACCACCCCAAAATGGCCCTATGAAATGCGTTTTATTTCCAAATTCATTGTTTTTATTTATCAAAAAGCCATGTCTTATTAATTAAGTTTTACAGTTTTATATAAATTATTTTCCATTATTTTCTGGATTCCATTTTAATATTTACGTACATAAATATTTAATAAACAAAAACATCTCAAATTAATAGATTTTATTAAAAATAAATTGTTCTTGTTGATTTTTGGTGGGAAATTAGTCTTTTAGATTAATCGATTAATCAGTAAATTAGTCGATAGATTAATCCAAAAATAGTTGTTAGTCTGTTAGTCTATCTGACTCTTTCTATCTGACATACACCCCTAGGATGGCTTGAGTGTCAGTATATCATGGGGTAATTTTCATTTTTTGGTGAAGTCCCTTAAAGTTATAAATGTCTGCACTGCTCTTACATTAAAAAATAACATGGATACTCTTTTTATTTCAGTTCTATCAAAAGGAGCAAAACTCAATGCAGTCTTCATTTAATCTAATAGTACTTACTTGTGTTACATGGTACCAACAAAGGAGAACATCTGACTCGTTGAATACCTTACGGATGGCATTGATTTCGCCCTGGTCTTTATCAACCATAAAGCACCTATAAAGATAAAAACATTTTAAGTTTCAAGGCAGAGAAAATTATATTACAGATGTTTCCTGGACAAAAAAAAAAAGTATTTGTTAATTAAAAGCTGCTAATCAAAATTTCAAACCTATCTGTTATGCATTATAGGTGCTCGGAGATCAACACCTACTGTAAACTGATCATAGAATGTAGGTAAGAAATCAGTGCAAGTTTGTTCTGAATCTGACATAGGTTATTGTAAATATGAGTGAGAAAACATGATGCATGCTGTAAAACTAAAGAAGTTGTTTTATGGTTACAATTTAAAAAATTATATATATATATATATATGTGTGTTTAACTTACCTTGGAGGTACAGAAAACGTTGGTTTTAGCTTTTCCAGTGCCAGCTGAAGTGTGGTCTGCTTTTCATTTCCCAAAATGATATAGGCAACAGGTATACCATGACCATGGCTGTCCCTGACGACTAATGTAAATAAAGGAAAGCCATACTGGTTGATTCCATGTGTTGCATCCATAAAAACAATATCTCTTCCATATTCTTGAAGGTTGTCTCTCATGGATGATGTTTGTAAAACTATGACAAGGTCTGTTTGAGGACTGTACGGCTGATAAAAAATAACAGATTTTTTGAAAAGACCCTCAAGAAGTTGTGTTGTACTATTAGCATCATCTTTGTGTTGCTGTTTTTTTCGCATCGTACATGTCCGGATATTTTCTATGTCTTTTGGGGTAACAAAATATGCTCGGTTGTTAAGATCAGTATGCCCTTGTTCCTAGGACCATTCATGTGATTTTAAGAGAATTGTACCTGGCTTGACACCAAGAGATATTAAATCCTGAATATGCTTGACTAGTTCTTTACATATTTTTTCTGAGTGACCCTCAGAAGAGCTTGTTGGATCATGTCCTGAATGAATGCTGTAAATCCTTTCAACAAAAACCAGTTTGTTGAGTCAGTCTGTCCTCTTTTTAAAGGAAACATAGGCCTTACATCCTTTGGCCTTTCGACTTCGGGGGGGTGCATGCTCCAGAGCGTTTACATGTAAACAAGAAATATCCATCTTTTTGATTTTTCAGACTTGCAGAATTCACACTCCGATAATTTGCCTCTTTGGAGATGTTTATAGTAGTAAGCCTTTCTTGAATGAATTTTTGAGCATCTGTATTTTTTTCCAAAACATGTATTGTTAGATCTGTGTTCTTGTTGTTTCCTTTTAATCTCTCCTCTTTGTATACAGTTGTCTTTATCAATTCATCCATCTTTGATGTACAAAACCTAAAAAAAGGACACAATCCATTAGGTTAAAATATAAATAATGTAAAGAGCCAAAAATTCAAAATAATCCCAAGCAAGCTAATGTACATTGTGAGATCAAGATAATTAACTGAAATAACAGATGACCTGAATACGGAGTCATTTATAATATTTATTTATTATATTTACTCGAGGCCAACGTACTCGTATGATGGTCTGAAGACAACATCGGGTAACGTAATAAATCAAGAGACGACTTGAGGCCAACGTACTCGTATGATGGTCTGAAGACAACATCGGGTAACGTAATAAATCAAGAGACGACTTGAGGCCAACGTACTCGTATGATGGCCTTAAGACAACATCGGGTAACGTAATAAATCAAGAGACGACTCCAGGCCAACGTACTCGTATGATGGTCTGAAGGCAACATCGGGTAACGTAATAAATCAAGAGACGACTTGAGGCCAACGTACTCGTATGATGGCCTTAAGACAACATCGGGTAACGTAATAAATCAAGAGACGACTCCAGGCCAACGTACTCGTATGATGGTCTGAAGGCAACATCGGATAACGTAATAAATCATGAGATGACTTGAGGCCAACGTACTCGTATGATGGTCTGAAGGCAACATCGGGTAACGTAATAAATCAAGAGACGACTTGAGGCCAACGTACTCGTATGATGGTCTGAAGACAACATCGGGTAACGTAATAAATCAAGAGACGACTCCAGGCCAACGTACTCGTATGATGGTCTGAAGGCAACATCGGGTAACGTAATAAATCAAGAGACGACTTGAGGCCAACGTACTCGTATGATGGCCTTAAGACAACATCGGGTAACGTAATAAATCAAGAGACGACTCCAGGCCAACGTACTCGTATGATGGTCTGAAGGCAACATCGGATAACGTAATAAATCATGAGATGACTTGAGGCCAACGTACTCGTATGATGGTCTGAAGACGTGATGGTCTGAAGACAACATCGGTAACAATAAATCAAGAGACAACTTCAGGCCAACGTACTCGTATGATGGCCTTAAGACAACATCGGGTAACGTAATAAATCAAGAGACGACTCCAGGCCAACGTACTCGTATGATGGTCTGAAGACGTGATGGTCTGAAGACAACATCGGTAACAATAAATCAAGAGACAACTTCAGGCCAACGTACTCGTATGATGGCCTTAAGACAACATCGGGTAACGTAATAAATCAAGAGACGACTTGAGGCCAACGTACTCGTATGATGGCCTTAAGACAACATCGGGTAACGTAATAAATCAAGAGACGACTTGAGGCCAACGTACTCGTATGATGGTCTGAAGACAACATCGGGTAACGTAATAAATCAAGAGACGACTTGAGGCCAACGTACTCGTATGATGGCCTTAAGACAACATCGGGTAACGTAATAAATCAAGAGACGACTCCAGGCCAACGTACTTGTATGATGGTCTTAAGACAACATCGGGTAACGTAATAAATCAAGAGATGACTTGAGGCCAACGTACTCGTATGATGGTCTGAAGACAACATCGGGTAACGTAATAAATCAAGAGACGACTTGAGGCCAACGTACTCGTATGATGGTCTGAAGGCAACATCGGATAACGTAATAAATCAAGAGACGACTTGAGGCCAACGTACTCATATGATGGTCTTAAGACAACATCGGGTAACGTAATAAATCAAGAGATGACTTGAGGCCAACGTACTCGTATGATGGTCTGAAGACAACATCGGGTAACGTAATAAATCAAGAGACGACTTGAGGCCAACGTACTCGTATGATGGTCTGAAGACAACATCGGGTAACGTAATAAATCAAGAGACGACTCAAGGCCAACGTACTCGTATGATGGTCTGAAGGCAACATCGGATAACGTAATAAATCAAGAGACGACTCGAGGCCAACGTACTCGTATGATGGTCTGAAGGCAACATCGGATAACGTAATAAATCAAGAGACGACTCGAGGCCAACGTACTCGTATGATGGTCTGAAGGCAACATCGGATAACGTAATAAATCAAGAGACGACTCCAGGCCAACGTACTCGTATGATGGTCTGAAGGCAACATCGGATAACGTAATAAATCAAGAGATGACTTGAGGCCAACGTACTCGTATGATGGTCTGAAGACAACATCAGGTAAGAGAATAAATCAACAGACGACTTCAGGCCAACACACTCATATGACAGAATAAATCAGATAATTCAAAGCTTCTTCACTGGTTCTTTCAGCACATCGCGTTTCACTGGTTGTTAGACCGAGCTTAACTGATAAATGGTGTGTCCATTGCATTTGTTTATACTTGTTTATTTGTTTACACCAATAAATTAGAACTTGAGAAACTTTGCAGTGGCACAAAACACACATGCGACCATTTAGTGGCAGTCTGTAGCCCAGTTTAGTTTTTGTTTGTAAACTAAAAAAATAACATAAAGATCTATGTTCCTATCAGACCGTTTCTTTAACTCACAATGTTATTAGAAAGTGAAAATTGCTAATCTAAAAACAAATATGCATTTTATGATCATCAGCCATAGGAACAGACTGCTGTAAATTAATAAGGAAGTTTGAAAACTTTGGTCTTACCTTGTAACTTGTAACTGTGCTTGACAGAGGGGTTTTTGCTGTTGTTGGTTTTTTTTTTTAATTTTGGCGCAATAGGCAGCAGCATGGCGCACTGTGATGACATCGTGAACATTGATTGGCTCACGCAGTTGTTGTCCCAGGAACATCATTAAAGATATTGGTCTCAGGACAAGAACCACTTGGCAAAATCAGGACGTGCGGTACTGGTAATAGTCAATAAATGGGTGTTGATTATTTTGTTTGGTTGTAATTACTAAAACATCTGTAGTTTATCCCCAGTCACTATCAGTCAGTATCCATTGAAGACTTTGTGACCTACTTTTTTCCATAAACTGATATAAAACTGATGGTTTTTTTTTTTTTTTTTTTTTTTTTTTACAAATGTGTTGCTTGCACTTTGCTGTTTATGCTTGTTCATAGATTAGAGTTCATGATGCCTTGTGGAAATAAATTAGTTGCCCCAAAGGTGTGTGAAGGCCAGGAGCTGAGTGGAGAACTGATTCACAAAGTGTTTAAATCAAAGACCTTGCACCTCAGGTCATCAAAGGAATAGAGGTATGCCATATTTTGACTACTTGATCTATTTTTTATTTTATTTTTTTACATTATAATGTGCTGTCTGAGTTTGCATCTTTTGTGTTTGTTTGTTTGACAGTGTGACTCCTTTTGCAGTGAGGATTTAGAAAGATGACAGTACAGACTCTGATTCAGAGATAACACCTACAGTACCTTGCCCTAGGACCACTGAATTGTGTTCTCCGCCTCTCGCTGAGCCTGTTGCTACACAACTTTCTACATCCCTCTCATGTTCAGCAGTGCCTTCTACTTCATGGGCAACTACACCATCCACTTTTTCAGGGAATTCTGTTGCACAGGCTTCAACATCTTCAGCTCCATATACAATGAGTTATGAGACCACAAGCCATGATGATTGCAATGCCTATCTATCGGTTATGACGACCTTCTCAGACATTTCATCAGATGATGAAGAGCTTAATCAGGCAATTCTCACCAGCACTGAAACGCATAAGTAAGTACAAAGAAAGTAACAACTAACTATGGTGGTTTGAGTTATATTAGTAAGGGTTGCTGTGCATTCAATTATTTTAGGCAAAGAACAACTCTACATGAAGTGCATTAAAGTAATTTATACTATGGGGTTTTTGAATGCTTGAATCTGATTGGCACAGCGAACATAGTTTCAGGCAGCACTTAACCACATTACGTCTTTATCACTTTGTGACATTATTTCAGTTATTTCAAAGGTCTTTACAGCCTAAAACAGGACTATTCAATTAGATTCATTTAAGGGCAGGATTATCAAACTGAAAATTTGAAGGGGGCCAAGGGGGTGGGGGGTCCCGATCTCATTCTAGGGGTGGGCTACACAATTACATTGAAATGCATATTCACTAAAATGAACTAATATTACCAACACTGCTGTCTGTCAATCAAATTTTTCTGTAATAATTTATGCATTTATATTGTCATAATTTCACACTGAACCTCCAAATTAAGGTAGAAACAACATAAAGTATATGTTTTTAATGGTATCTTTTTGCCAAGTAGCCTAATGAAGTATTGATATTAATACTGCTACTGGTGTCTCTATTCAATTAATTTTCTCTCAGTTTTACATATTAATTATGTGCATTCAACATTACAGTATAAACAGTCAGTTGAAAGCCAATATTTTAAACATTTAACAAGCTCTGAAATATATAACAACTTTTAATTTAGGTGATTTTAAAACAATCTTCACATAAACTGTAAATTGTATACGCATAAACTATACAGAGTATTATTACCATATACTGGTTATAATCGGGATTTTATGTATTTTAATTTGACACAATTTTTGTCATTTACAGTTCATTCTGGTCTTTTTGAAAGAGTCACAGAATTAAAGCAGTGCGTAAGATTACATTTATTTGAATTATAACATTTATTTGGATTAACAAGTGAGAGAGAGAAAGAGATTTGTACCTGCTTTCTGTTGAAAGTCTTTCTCTGTATTAACAATGAAAACTGTAAGCTGCATTGAGCAGCTGCTTTCAGTTTATAATCATACCGTCTGTTCTCTAACTGAACGAAGTGATTTTTATTAAAAATAAAATAAAAATTCAAAACTATGATGGGGGTGGTGCCATGGTGGACAAGTGACGAACTTGGTGTTGTGGCCTAACATCGAGTAACACGGATAACACTGAATATCGCAACAAGCCTAGTGTGTGCCTTGTGCATTAATACATCATTTGGGTTAAACTGGCTTGAAACTATGTGAGGATCAAACGTTTTTTTTGCACAGCCGATCTGAATTGAGTTTTCAGACAGACCATGGTATAATTGAATTTAACTCTCCATTGTTTTGGTTCATTCTGTCACACCCCCGGACTTTCTTGTTGGTTTTTCCCATTTTCCCCTGCAGTTCTGAGTGTTTTTGGTTTCTCCCTTATTGTCTGCACCTGTGTCTGTAATTAGTCTGTCTATTTAAGGTGTGTTTTCCCAGTACTCTTGTCGGTCTTTGATGTGAAATGGATGTTTTCCCCTGGTGTTCCTGTGTCTACCTGTATTCCGTTGGATTTATTAAATATACGTCTTTTTATTACGTCGTTGTTCGTGTGTTCCTGCCTATCCGTGACAGATTTATGTGTCTCCTTCTTTGTTCAGTTTGTTTTGGTTTCACCATTTGCCCATATTTGGACTTCCCCCTCATTATCTTGTTTGGTATCACCTGTCATGTTAAATTGACACACTCAATCTATTTAAGTTGTTTGTTCCCTCAGTTTCATCGTCCGGTCTTAATGTTTTGTCGTGTCTGTTTAAGCCTTGGATTTTATTTTGTTAGGAAGTTATGTAATGGTTGTTAATTCCTGGATTTATGTTTGTTTTTCAATAAATACGTGGGGGTTTTTTTTTGTACTCCTGCTTCCCCGTGTTTTCCTCTGGCTCCTCATTCAATTTTGTGTGATTATCGATTGTGTTAAAATGCATATTACACAATTACATTTACCTTGTGGATCTATTGTTATGCCATCTAATCTTTTACCAAGGAGTGCTAGGGACTAATTCCTCAATTTTACAAACATTAAATACAGCAGTAAAATATATAAATGTTATTAAAAAAACTGTAACAAAACATATTATAAGCCCTTTATAACCACAAACAGTCAAAGACTGTAAAGAACATTTTTCTGAAACAATTAAAACATAAAATGAAGTACCATAAAAAATGATAATGCCCACAATTTAATAATATAAAATCTTCAAATCAAACATTAAATTAAATACTATATTGCCCTTTAAATATCTTCAAAATTGCAACAACTTATGGTATTCAAAAAGAAAATTTGTCTCTGTAGACAATTATTTTCAAAACAAAACTACATGTTAAATGGAAATACTTTTTTCCATCAAAAGAAAGGCTTTACAATTACCACAATATAAATAAATTTACGCTAAAGTGTAACCCATATTAAACAGGTGGAAAAACACCATTAACATCAATCCTTTAAAACTACATTTAACACTGTTACTGTCACAGAGAGGAGTCAGAGACGTGCGGATCCAATTGCAGCATTTATTGAGAATAGTCAACAGGCAGGAGTAAACGCCAGAAAACAGTTCAATACTCAAGCAGTGGTCGCAATGGCAGGCAGCAGGAATCAATAACGGGGTACACAGTCCAGAGTCATACACAGATAATCCAACACAGAGAAACACGCTTAGAATAATGACCATAGGAACAATAAGACTTCGCAAGGTGGCTGTGTGTGAGAGTGGCTTAAATGCAGTCAGTAAATGTGAAACAGGTGTTGCAGCAATCAGATCAGTGGGAAATGAGGAACAGGTGAATGCAGAGATTAGTGCAGTGGCTTATGGGGATTGTAGTCCATGAAGTGTGGTGCAAGAGTTCATGACGACAGGGAAGACCAGATACGTTACATAGCCCCTCCGCAAGGAGCGGCTTCCAGACGCTCTAACCACCTTAACCATCTTGAGGGTGGTGGAGCGGAGGCGGAACAGGGGGAGGGATGGAGGGCCAGGTCCATGTAGTGGTACTGGAACCACGAAATGAGGCGGAGCCGACGGAGGGAGAAGCCATGGAGGAGGAAGGGTTGGCTCCTGCATGGGGCCGACCGACGGAGGTAGAGCCGGTGGAGCCCGAGGCGGAACCGGAGAGTCGATGGTCCTGGGCGACACAGAGGATCCGGAGGGCCAAGGCGGAACCCAAGGCTCTGGCGACCCCGGCGGAGATGGAGGTCCGGAGGTACGCAGCGGAGCCGGAGTGACAGAGGATCGAGGCTGTGCCCACGGGAGGGAGGAGGTCCACAGAGCCGGCAGGACGGAGTGACGAGGCGCAGCCGAAGGAGTAGAGTCCAGAGGCGAAGGTGGGGTGACGACTGACCGGGGCGGAGCCGGAGAGACGATGGAGCCCGGAGGAGCTGTTGGGCCGACGGCCGACAACGGAGACGAGGGAGCACAGAGCCGGGGTGGAGCCGCAGGGTCGGAGGGCCGACGTGGAGTCCAGGACTCTGAGACTGGAGGTGATGGTGAGGGGTCCTTCAGTCTGGACACCGATGGCGACTGGCAATCCCACTGCGAGTCCTCTGCACCGCAGGTGGGATGTGGGTGAGCAGAGGGACTGTCAGGAGACAGAGGTGGCGGGACTGGAGCAGCAGGGAGGGTGGGTGGGAACAGTCCATGCATGGCCTCCTTGACCAGAACCGGGCAGACAGGAATCTCAGGACAACTGGACGGCACCAGTGGAGGATCAGGTAGGCTGGGCGGAACCAGCGGAGGTTCAGCAAGGCTGGACAGGACCAGCGGAGGATCAGGAAGGCTGGGCAGGACCAGCGGAGGATCAGGAAGGCTGGGCGGAACCAGCGGAGGCTCAGGAAGGCTGGACAGGACCAGCGGAGGGTCAGGAAAAGGCCTGGTGGAACCAGCGGAGTCTCTGGAAGGCTGGGCGGAACCAGCGGAGTCTCTGGTAGACTGGGCGGAACCAGCGGAGTCTCTGGAAAGCAGGGCTGAACCAGCGGAGTGTCTGGAAGGCTGGGCGGAACCAGCGGAGTCTCTGGAAGGTAGGGCTGAACCAGCGGAGTGTCTGTAAGGCTGGGCGGAACCAGCGGAGTCTCTGGAAGGCTGGGCGGAACCAGCGGAGTCTCTGGAAGACTGGGCGGAACCAGCGGAGTCTCTGGAAGGCTGTCTTGAGGAGCGGGCTCTGGACATCGCTCTTGTGAAGCGGGCTCTGGACGACGCTCTTGTGAAGCGGGCTCTGGACGACGCTCTTGTGAAGCGGGCTCTGGACGACGCTCTTGTGAAGCGGGCTCTGGACGACGCTCTTGTGAAGCGGGCTCTGGACGACGCTCTTGTGAAGCGGGCTCTGGACGACGCTCTTGAGGAGCGGGCTCTGGAGAACTGGACGACCCCAGCGGAGATTCAGGAGGGCTGGGCGTCTCCAGCGGAGACTCTGGAAGAGCAGGCTCTGAGCGAGCGGTCACTGGAGGGCGCTCTGGCGGCGCAGTCACTGGAGGGCGCTCTGGCGGCGCAGTCACTGGAGGGCGCTCTGGCGGCGCAGTCACTGGAGGGCGCTCTGGCGGCGCAGTCACTGGAGGGCGCTCTGGCGGCGCAGTCACTGGAGGGCGCTCTGGCGGCGCAGTCACTGGAGGGCGCTCTGGCGGCGGAAACTCTGCAGCAGGCTCAGGAATGGTAGCCATCTTGTGCTGTGGCTCAACCTCACCCACAGTAAATGGAGAGCCACACAACAAAAGAGCCAGATCCATGTAGTGATGCAGAGTCCAGTCAGGTTCAAAATTTGGCATGTTGGAAGCCAATGGCTCCGAGAGTCCTCCACGAAAAAAAAATCATGAGGCACATCTCATCCATCGACGACAGATTTGCCAATTCAATGAAGTCCATAACAAAATCCTCGATAGTCCGCTCACCTTGCTTGAGCAGCATGATCTGTACCATTGGATTCATGCTGGAACCGGATGACACCATAAAGCCGCTGGATCCTTAGTGGGCGAAGTCTTCTGTCACAGGGAGGAGTCAGAGACGTGCGGATCCATTTGCAAGGCTTTATTAGAATGGTAAACAGGCAAGAATAATCACCAGAAAACGGGAACAACGTAGGTAATCCGGGAAACAGTTCAATAATCCAGCAGTGGTCGCAAATGGCAGGCAGCAGGAATCGATCACGGGGTACACAGTCCAGAGTCATACACAGAAAATCCAACACAGAGAAACACGCTTAGAATTATGACCATTGGAACAATAAGACTTCGCAAGGTGGCTGTGTGTGAGAGTGGCTTAAATGCAGTCAGTAAATGTGAAACAGGTGTTGCAGCAATCAGATCAGTGGGAAATGAGGAACAGGTGAATGCAGAGATTAGTGCAGTGGCTTATGGGGATTGTAGTCCATGAAGTGTGGTGCAAGAGTTCATGACGACAGGGAAGACCAGATACGTTACAGTTACGTTTAGCAAACATGCAAAAAAGTTATGAAAAGAAACTATGTAAATGTATATAAAATAAACAATGTTTATAACACCATTTAACTTTAAATATCAATGATCGCAAAACATTTCTTAAATTACCCAACTAATAAATGCGGCCTCGTGCCTACGGCGAATCACAACCGTGCTGATATACAGCCATATCTCAAGTCTACTCGTGTGATATTGGTCATATATCTTTGTACTGGAATTGTGCACTATTTTTCTATATCTGTAAGACATTACATAAGGAAATGCTCAGAACTGAGCAGCAAGTGCAGACAGCCTTACAACTGACTGACAATAACATTGCATTACTTTAACACAGGATTAAAGTTATGTCTTTTTTTTTTATTGACAGCAAATTACAGCTGTACATTTAGACAATTCAGAACAAGGAAACAATTAAAAAAGGTCAGTTTTATGGTTGTATATAATGTCAATATAATTTGACTTTTACGTTAAGAGGTACACATCTTTTTTAATTCAGCAATTAGATAATGTCCATCGCCCACACATTGCATTCTAAGACTTTGTTAATTTCAGATCTGAAATCAGGATAACTGTCATAGAAAACTGACAGCTCCAGGATACATCCACATGTGTGCAACTGGGCAATGTTGGAATCCAGAAACAGATAAGAACGAGTGCAGAATCTGAGAAAACTTAACAGACCCTGTATGTCAGCTTCCTGGAGGTAATGTCTGTTAAAATGCTGTTATGCAGTTTCACATCATCTTATGTCCTTCTGCTGTTGTTTTAGCAGCCTGCCACTGCCACTCAGTCCCCTGTTGCACCCCACAGTCTGAGGTTCCCTTTCGAAGGGAACTCCCACTGCGTCCTCTAGAGGTTGCTATGGGGAACGCCGGCAGCGTGACTCGTGTCTGAAGAATACATATAAAAACTACATGAAGGCTGTGTCCAAATTCAGGGTCTGCATCCTCCTTAGGATCTTTCCTACCAGGTTGAAGGAGGAGGGGTCCTCCGAAAACCGCAAAACCTGGAAGTAGGTGTCAGTGAATTTGGACAGCCTACACTTCTTTCAGTTCCCTCCCTTCCCCGTTGCTCATATCCTGTTGCATAGCAACCGTGACAGCGCTAAGCATGAAGTAAGGTTATCTGTACTGCACAAAACAAAATAACTACTCTTTCATCCCTAAAAGCGTTAAAAAGATCTTCAATCACTAACAAGAAATTAGCTGTGTTTAAGGGGATATTCACACAGGCAGTAAGAAAGAAGCTAGTTTACGAAAGTGATGTTTTTTATCATATATACATACAAATGTAAAAAAAATAAGCTTAACGCTAAAACCAAACGCCTTACTAGACAACCGCTGTAAAAAAAATATTTTTTAAAACTTCCATCATTACTACCGCTTGCTGCGTCCGCCATTATTTGAAAATTCTAGAAGCGCTCTGCCGAAAGGAATTGTGGGATAGGTAGGACGGGAAAGGATCCACCAAACCCATCCTTCAAATTCGGGGAAAAGGAGGACGTATTTGTGGGCCGCATTTGAAGGATCCTATGAATTTGGGCAGCCTTCGTCGCGGCGTTGTGACGTAACATCCTTCAAATGAGTCCTCCGAAGGATGTAGACCCTGAATTTGGACACAGCCGAAATGGCCGGCGACAGCGTATGATGTCACCGCAGCTCTCATACCTACTTGCACGAATCTCATTGCTACGTGGGTGTGGTAAATTAGTTGTAATGTGCTCATCGCGAATACGCATTCGCAAAGGAGTGAGGTGAGTTACTCTGTTCCTCATTTTGCATGAGTGTGTTTGCCTCTCGCGCCATTAACAAACGCATTCGCGGCGTCGCATTCGCTTGCTTTTTTCCTGAGGGAATTTGGCGCTGGGCGGAGTATATAAAAAAAAAAAAAAAAAAAAAAAAAATATGTGGATATGTGCTGCGCGTCGCGATTGTGGAGTTAATTTGTCCCCCTTTAGGGTCTGGAGGCTTTCGGTCAGTTTTTACCTCGGTTGGTCCTTCCTACACACAGATATCTGAGGATGTCTGTGTATTGTTTGTTAAGCATTTCTCTTGTAGCTCTTGCCTAGATGGTGCTGTCTCCCCTGCTAGGGTTTAAGTAGACAGCCCACTCTGTTGGTTTGGGCTGCATTTAAAAGGACTAACCAGAGGTCTTTTACTGATCTGTTAGCTTCCAAGGCTCAAGGGCCTGTGTGTTGTGTTTACTTCTCAGAGAAGAAAAATTTTATGAAGGAGACATATGGCGGATACTCCCCCTCTGATCCTATGGACTACGGTTATGGCAGTGTTCGTCTTCTCCACATCACAGGTCGGATGGTTAACCACCCTTACAGCATATGTTAGACTTGGGATTTTTTATGTCCCCCCTTTTAAGGTAAGCTCCCTAAGTTTGGTCTTAGGATCGCCCTTAACATGTTTAATGCTGTCTTCCGCAGGCCTGTTCTGAGAATCCCTCTAACCAGGATAAGAGCTTGTGCTCTGTTGAGGCAGAAACATAAGCGCCTGTAAGCAATACTTCCCCTTTTTTGGAAAGGGTATTTCTCAGAAGTATTACTATGGGAAAAAGGATATTTCCCTTCTTGTCTAGGTTGATTCTCACCTCTACAGGCCTTGTGACGAGCTGGGCCCTCCCCTGTCTGAGGAAAGGGTCCCTAATGAGTGCCATCTAGGCCGGAGAATAAAAAATGCTCCCTTTTTCTGCGGAAAAAGGTTTATTTGAGCACACCCTGGTGACTAATTTTCCTAAACGATGGGTTAATATAGGATTCCAGGTCACTTATGTGAATGCTCCCCTTTCTATGAAAGGGGTTTTACTAAATGAGCATCACTCTGTGACTCCTCTCAAGCCACCTTATCTTAGTCTGAAGGCTGGGGTAAGGCTTGATGTAGAATCTACACCCAGGTTTAGGGTTTCTTTCCTTTCTGAGGAAAGGATCTGAGCATCTTTTGGGGTCAAAACACCTCAAAAAGAAAAATTGGCACCTTAGGGTTGATTCTCGTTCCTCAGGCTTTATTTCACTTCCCTTTCTGAGGAAAGGTTTTTACGAAGTGTCAAACAGGAGAACGAGTTTCCTGTCGTTTCCTCTCCTAGTGAACTACGGGCCTCCGTTTTCTGTGGAAACAGAGCCTTTCTAACCTGTTGAGACAGGAGTTCGCTGTGAATGGAGTGCAGCAGGCCACCCTCTAAAAAATAAGTGCTCGCTGCAGACTCGGAACTACTAAAAGGTTTATTTGAGCACACTTTGGTGCATAAACATTGGGTTTGGACTTCAAAGGTCTCTTATGTGAATGCTCCCCTTTCTGAGATAAGGGTGTTTTATAAAAATGAGCATCACTTTGTGACTCCTCCATTCTTACCCTAGTCTGAGGGCTGGGGTAAGGCCTGGTAACAGTGTTCTCCTTTTTGAGAAAAGGATTTGAGCACTCCCTTTTTGGAGATGAAAAAGTCTTATCCTAGTCTGAGGGCTGGGGTAAGGCTTGATGCTGAGTCTGCACCCAGGTTTAAGAATGCTCTACTTTCTGAGAAAAGGATTTGAGCCTTTTTTTTGTCACCAAAAAATTCTCGAACTCCTCGTGTCACTTCCCTTTTTGAGGTAAGGTTTTATGAAGTGTCAAAACTAATAGGACGGCTTTTCCTCCCTAAATCAGGGCTTGGAAGCCAGCCTCAAATGGTAATTCTGGAGAATCTAAGGCACCTACCGCTCCCCTTTCCGAGGAAAGGGTACCTAGAGCAGTAGAGATGTGTTCCTCCCTGTACGCAGGGGTTTGTTTCCGCTCTCAGATAGCTCCGCTTCTTTCAAAAGCATGAAAGTAGCAGATCTCCCCTCACTAGAGGGTTATTTCTCGAGTCCTCTACTCCTAAGAGCCTTCAGCCTTAGAGCTCCCATTATCTAAGGTTCCAAACCTTGGACCTGAGATTAACTAACCTTTTACAAGGACCTTGGTGGCCCCCTTTCTCAAGAGTCACTAAAAAGAGCACCACTCCTTGATGGCAGAGTTTCCTCCCTGTACTTCTTGTCGAGAGCTTGACTGTCATACAACAGGTTTTACTCTCCAGCCTTGTATTCTATACAGTCTGTGTGGACTGGCGTGCACGCTCCCCCTTCAATGGGTTCCTGAGAGCAGTGCCCCCTTATAAAGGATTATACTCCCTGGGGTTCAGGGAGTCGTCCACTATTACAGGATGGTTCAGCTACCATGTTTATCTCCGTTGACAGATAGCTTGCGAGCTTCTGTCCGGAGTAGGGAACTTTTATCTGAGGATAAAAGCCCTTCTTCTGTCTACTTAGACAGCATGGAGCTGATAGTGAAACCCCCTGGGAAAACACTCTCCTTAAATCCAATCATCTCGGTAAGTGTCCCACGCTACGCCTGGGCATCTTTTATAAAGACCACAAGAGTGGCAAGTCCGTATTCATACGGGCTTTATAAAATCCACATGTTGGTAAGTTCCCACCAAGCTCTGGGTTCTTCTTTTAAACCCTTTATGGTATGGGTCACGCGTCTTCACCTCGTTCCCATTTATTGGAGTTCAATAAACCCCGGTCCCCTGGGTTCAACTCCTAGATATCACTGTTGATATCTGCCGACCATCCGTTATTAGGGCACCTCACTGAGGTAGCGCCTTGCTGACAAGTCTAAATTTCTGAGGAGATTTAGCCGTTTTTTCCAGAAGGAATTATTTCTAATTCCAAGCCTTAGAGCTGTTCACTGGGTTTTAACCCAGGTTCAGGTAAGTGTAAGGTAACAGTTCAGTCACTGGCCGTGGAGGACAACGCGTAACCTGAGACGTTTTAGATGCAGCTCCTGGCCTGACTGCTGCATCTGTGCCCATTATTCACAAGGCTCTATTCAAGTTATTCAAGTTCAAATCTAATGAATAAGTACCAGTGTCTAATTAATAAGTACTAGTATCTAATAAATAAGCATTGCTAAGAATTTCATTTGGACAACTTTTGGATTCATTTGGATTTTTTTGCACCCTCAGATTGCAGATTTTTCAATTAGTTCAAATCATACATCAATGAAAAGCTTATTCAACCAGCTTTCAGGTGATGTATAAATCCCAATAGACAAAGAAAATGATAAAGTAACGCAATCTTAACATTCATGCAAACCAATATGATGGATCTACCCACAGAGATACAACATCACCAGAGTCACAGACGCAAATAATTTGAGGAAAGGTTGTTGGTAGCAAACAATCTGCAAGAGCAAAGGACAATTAGGATGACATTAAAGAATGTTTGGATCATGAGAATGTTTGCATAATGCATAATTTAATCATGTTTAATAATAATTTAATAAATTCCAATCAGCTGAAAAGAGAGACACCAACCTTGTTCACAGATGATGAGCTCGTCATCATGGAGTTTCACAAACTCTGTTGGAGGAATGTTTTTTAAAAAGCCATACATGGTGGTTTGCCTACTGTGTAGAGTGTGGTGTTTATGTACCAACATGCTGCACAAAACCACTCTGTGGGCAAACATTCCCTACAACGGATGACAGTTTCTCTCACGTGACAGTGTTTACATGTCATCTGGATGATGTTCTCAGCTGTCAACAAGTTGGCAAGATTTTGTGGCCTTGCCTGTTGCCAACATTGTTGAGCCTCTTTTTGTCTTTGACACCAACTGGACAGTGTTGTCTTTTGAGCAAAATCATCCCCATCAATGCCCTCTGAATACCACAGAATGTCCTCAAGCCTTTTCATATTAAAATCTTCAAATAGAGAAAGAAAAACTAAAATAAAAATAAAAATATATACACAACCATAACAGTGATACAAAATTGTATTCAACCTGGTGGACCTTTCGTGTTGTTATCTGGCTCAGTTGTCTCAGTGTTTCCATCTGCCAGAATGTGAGAGTTGGTATGAAGTGCTAAGTTGATATCAACTCGGACACAGGAAGGGGTGGCTTATCTTTTACTCACATCACTTAATCACACAACATGGATATTAATATGCTTCTGGAATGGTTTGGGTTTTGTGCAAATTGTAAATGTGTATTTTTCTGAGCAGTCATTGAAGGTAAATACAGCAAGTGCCCTGAAATAAGGTGCCTTTTGTTTACGACTTTTCCTACGTTTCACAAGCTGATACTTGAATGAAAGCACACAGCAAATGCTTTATAAAAGATATCAGTCCAGGGCTTTTGTAACTGAGTTGAGCCAGCACGTGGCTTTATTTTTTCCAGGTTCTTACTTTTATGGTCACAACAAATTTCTTTGGACCTGGTCTTGTTTTCCTCTAGTTTCCAGTGGCCGTCTCGTTATCATTCACATATTCATCTGCATTGTTACTGTTTCTGTCACAAGAATAATCCTCATCCCTCCTCTCCTCTGAACCATTCATATATGTGGCCCTGGACCACAAAACCAGTCTTAAGTCGCTGGGATATATTTGTAGCAATAGCCAAAAATACATTGTACGGGTCAAAATTATTGTTGTTTATTTTATGCCAAAAATCATTAGGAAATTAAGTAAAGATCATGTTCCATGAAGACTTTTTGTAAAATTCCTACTGTAAACCTATCAAAATGTAATTTTTGACTATTAATATGCATTGTTAAGAACTTAATTTGGACAACTTTAAAGGTGATTTTCTCAGTATTTAGATTTTTTTGCACCCTCAGATTCCTGATTTTCAAATAGATGTATCTCGGCCAAATATTGTCATATCCTAACAAACAATACATCAATAGACAGCTTATTTATTGAGCTTTCATATGATGTATACATCTCAGTTTTGTAAAATTTAATCTTATGACTGGTTTTGTGGTCCATGGTCACACACACACACACACACACACACACACACACACACACACACACACACACACACACACACACACACACACACACACACACACACACACACACACACACACACACACACACACACACACACACACACACACACACACACACACACACACACACACACACACACACACACACACATATATTTATTTGATCCCCTGCTGATTTTGTACATTTGCCCACTGTCAAAGAAATGATCAGTCTATAATTTTAATGGTAGGTTTATTTGAACAATTAAACAAAATAATAAAAATGCATTTTAAAAGTTAGAAATTGATTTGCATTTTAATGAGTGAAATTATTTGACCCCTTCACAAAACATGACTTAGTACTTGGTAGCAAAGCCCTTGTCAATCACAGAGGTCAGACATTTCTTGTAGCTGGCCACCAAGTTTGCACACTTGTGTGGGAAAGTGTGTAAATTTTAGCACAACACTCAACACTGAGCATGCTTATACAGAGAATCTAGTGGCAGAATGGTGATGCAACAAAAATAAGGTGCCGTTGTTTGTTTCCCGTGTCCTTCAATTGCTAATACCCAATAATTTCATAGTTCAAGCTAGATATGTGCACAATAAGTCTGAAAAGCTATAAATAACCAGCTGGGAAGTCATTTGAAATGTAGCTATAGTGTTACGGCTGATCTCGTTTTGCTGGAAGATTTGCAAGCAATGCGCTGTGCAGAGAACAGATTTTCAAAGAGGGCACTGATCAGTTTAGTGTGAGCACAGAATGGTTTCTCAGTCGGTACCACTTCCTTCGTCATGATTTTGGTGAGGATGTATATATTCATGTGATTTATAATGGGAGGTGTTGTCACCATATATTGTTCATTGGAGAAATTTCTGAATGCAAATGACCTTGAACGTGAACAAGCATGATGCTTAAGAACATGTGGGATTTATCAACAATGATTACTTACTGGTTTGCATTAGAACCGCAACCTCACATTTGATAAATACAGATTTTTCTGTACTTAAACACATTCTTAATTTCATTTGTAGGACAAAATATAGTATATAATATGCATTTTCTAAGTAATGTAAAAGGTCATCTTTGCAAAGAGGTTTCTTACCCTCTTGAGTTCTTCCAATATAACGGATGATTGGGTAGACACCAGCAAACTTTTGAAAGAGAGCTGTTCTGGAAGTGTTAAACAACCCATGCTTGAATCCTCTTTGAATGTAAGTTTATCATAATCATTCACATGCTTTACATTTTCAGTCATTCCTTAACTTTGTCTCATCTTTTCTTTTGGCAGCATGTTAAGCCTAGTTTTCAGTCAACAGACTCAGATGGCCAAGAGACACATTTTGTTCTAAAATAGAGTAAATATTCTCAACTCAAACTTAAAATCATTACAGAATCATTCATATGTATATTTGTATCAGTGAGGCATAAAAGTAAGGAAGATCAAATAAGATGAAAGTTTAAAAGTTGCATGAAAGTTTGTGAGAGACTGAAAAGGTGCAACTACACAGCCAACATCTTTGTGCTTTTGATACCCAAAAAGTTTTTTTGGTTGGTCAAAACAAAAGGTGCCTACTGTGGACTAAATAAATAAATGTCATATTAAATAAATCTGGAAATAAATAAATGTCGACATGATGCATAAATAAATACGAAATAAGTAAATGTTGTCATAAATACATGAAGGAATAAATGAAAGATGGAAAAATGAAAAAAATATAATAATACATAAGTAATTTAAATTATAAATATTACTATTTGTAAAATAATATTTTTCTCATTTCTTTATATACTTTAATGTTTTTCACTAAGAATAAAACTAATAATAAAAATAATATCATTGACATAGGTTTTATTATTCACATGTGTTTCCCCGTAAATATCTATGTACTCTTTGGATTACAGACCCAGAAGCGCGTGAAAGGACTTTTATTTTTGATCTGGTGGTGTGACGTCATAAGGCTGCGGCGCTCTCCTGCATCAGTGTTTGCTTTCAGTTTCAATTGAAGGAAGGTCTGTAGTTTTAATCATTTGAAGTGTTTAAATTCATACAACGCGTTCAGTCTGTTTTATATGTTTTACAAGCGATTTAAACTGTATAATTAGTGCGTGTAAGATTTTATCTAATAATGAACGTTATTTTGTGTGAGTAAAGCGCATCCTCACAGCGTCTGATTTCTCTCTCTGTTAGTGATTCAGATCAGATACACGAATTACAAACTCCGAATCAATTGAATCGGTTGCTTCACAAAATGATTCACTGTTTCGAATCACCGCTCGCTGAGAGACCTGCTGCTCAAAACAGTGGAAATACAATGAGAACAAACTCAAACATGAGAAATGACAACTTTTAGAAACAACTGTAAATGTGTTTGTTGTTGTTGACAATCTTAAAATCGAATAGCTATTTTTAAAGTGTGCAATGGATTAAATGTAATATACTAATCATTAAATGTTAATCAAAACTGAATAGTAAGTTCAAGTTTTGAGTGTTTGTCTTATCAGATCATTTCACCTTTACTAGTGCACTACTGAACTAGAGTAATTATTTTCATCTTAAACAGGGCAGTTTCCAAACAGAAAAAAAAAAAAAAAATCCTGGTGGAGCAACTAAGATCCACGCAATACACTAATATAAAGATGGCATTTATTAAAGAGGAGAGTGAAGACCTGAAGATTGAAGAAACATTCAGTGTCAAACATGAAGATACTAAGGAACAAACAGGTTGGTTTTCATTCTCAAAGCTTAACTATCCTATGAACTGTCCTGTACATTTTCTCAATTCATTTGTCTTTAACAGTTTCTCACAATATATACCCCTCACATTTCAGAAAACATTTTAGTGTATCTTCTCAAGGGACAATACTATAAAAAATTAAACTTGGATATATTTTAGAGTAGTCAGTGTGCAGCTTGTATAGCAGTATCGATTTACTGTCCTCTGAAAATAACTCAACATACAGCCATTATTGTCAAAATAGCTGGAAATTGATAACAGCAGTATTTTGTTTAACCATGCAAAGCCACATGTCCTATTAATCATGCTTATGTTTTTATCTGATTGACAGATCCATACAAACTTGTGTATCTTGTATCAGAGCAGTTCAAATAGGTGCTTGGCAGAGATGCAGTTTCAGATGCAGTTTGGCATCATTCCAGCAAATTTGTTGATGTGTAGATGATAACAGTTTCAGATTGAGTCAGATGAAAAGCAACAACTTAATGAAAGCTCAATAAAGGCAAAGAAATCAGGAGATCATTATCTATTTATGATATTTTACATTTCGAGAAGAGTATACATATGGATGTGACAATTACATTTTAAATAACGTAAATCGCCAAATAGTCAGACAGCCCTAAATTGAAAAAAGAAAACTGTTGATAAGAGTGCACCATTAGAAAAGATTAGACCTAAAGTGTGTCCTTAGATATGCGTAGAGCAGTTCACAAGCTGCTTCTGATCAAAACACTCCAGTAAAGACAGAAAGTCATTTGCCACTGCAGAGAATTTATTAGCCACATTTCAGGCAAAAATCAAGCATACTTGTGTGTGCAAGTGCCACACGGCAAAAAATGCTTTTCTTACTTCGATTTTTTTGTCTTATTTCCAGCCAAAATATCTAAAAATTCTTATTTCAAACAGAAAACAAGATTATTTTTTACCCCATGTTCAGATTATTTAGCTTGTTTCAAGCAAAAATGCACTTAATTTTGACTTCTTTTTTTTCTGAAAACAAATTGTACTTGTCTATAAAATCCTTCTTGATTTAAGATTTTTTTGGTTTAACCCATTGACAGATAATTTTGCTTGTTCTAAGCAAAAATTCACTTAATTTTGTGCAAATTTGAATTGTTAATGGCACTACAGGGTTTGAGTTAGAGACTCCATACTTGCTGTGGTTCATGTTGAGACTGAGATAGTAAACACTAGTGATTACAATAGGTGCCTGTCTTTGATGCTAGGCCCCTAATTAATTAGATCATCTGGGTCAAACTGTTTTTATTATCATTATTTCTATTATTTTAAATAGAAGGTTTCAATACCAGCTTGATAGTTTTTGAGACATCCTAAATAAGTAAAGGGTTTCTCAAATTACATGCAACACCTCTTACAGTAGCTTAATACAGCTGTCCTCGTGCCCCAAGGCTCTGCATATTTTGTGTGTATCTCTTATCACATATATTCCAGTTTGAAGCAACCGTATGTTTCATTTAAAGGTCATTGAAGCGTGCAAGACATGAATTTAAATTGTGTTTATTTACAGATGTCACATTCACACTTCTCTGTTAAGATTCATCTGTGTGTGAAGCAGAGGTCGCGTTAACCGAAAATTAATTTTTTTAGCAATGACGGAAAAATCTGAAGGCCGTCCGTCACTTTGACAGATTACATTGAGGAAGATCTATTGTAATTTGTAGCTGGAATTCCCACTCCTGTCCAGTTGGTGGCGAGTGCGCTCCAGTGTGGCAGCAGAGCACTGAATCCAGAACAAAAACGAAACTCTCACGAATCTTTTGCTATGAGTTTGATTATATACAGGCGACTACACAGAAGCCAGAGCCGTTTGACAGAACGATCTATCACGCCACATTAAAGAGCGCCGCAACGGTATTTATTGCTTGAATTTCCTAATGAAATCGGCATAATTTGAAATTTGAGACTTGAGACAGGGTGTAGTGTTGAACATGAAAAGTTAAGCAGTCTCATCTGTTTATCTGTTCTCTTCAAAATGAATGCCTATATTATAAAACTATATTGTCCTGAAAATGTGAACAAACATAAATGCAATTAAATGTGGTATTAAAATTTAAATATGAAAATTAAAATGACTGGTAATAATGGATTATGACGGAATTTTTACGACCCTGTCCGTCAAATTGACGGGCAATGTTAAAGTCTAACGCAACCTCTGGTGTGAAGACGCTGCAGGCGGTTGCTTAGCGCAAATTTGTGAATGAATGTTCTGAAGTGAAGTAACCCTGCTGAAAAAAACAGCTAATACCAGCCTAGGCTGGTTTTAGCTGTTTTTTTCACCAGGGAAATTCGAATGGATTTCCAGTGCTCAGGGAGTAGGAAACAATGAATACTGTGTAGGGAACATGTCAATTGGAACACAGTTCATGCACAGATCTCAATTCTAACTAGCTGACTATCAGAATCAGGTGCATTAACTAAGAGAGGCATGCAAAATATGCAGAGCGGGTGGGGCACGAGGACATGAATTGAGAACCACTGGCTTGGGGGATATAGCATGTAGTTCCCAACGGGAACTCAAGCTGCGTCCGAAAACGCTATGGGGAATGACTTCTTGCTCTGAAACACGTGTGAAATCCAGTAGAAAGACAGCGATGTCACGGGCAGATAACGTAGTGACCGGGAAGCTATGATGCGCGTGGGGCGCGTGCAGCCGGCAGCTTCTGTTTTTCAGCTAGCGCTCTGTGTGTGTCTTGTATTCCCTGTTTTTCGTGCCAGTTTGCATGTCCTTCTTTTGAGGGAATATGTCTAAAAAATCCAAAATAAGCAGGCAATTCAGAACGTGTGTTTCTCATTTTATTACTAGTGGGGATCCACACGATCTCTGTTGTCTGTTTGGGAGCGAAGCATGGGAGGCAGTTCTCGAAGGAGCTGACTGCCCGTAGTGTTTTACCAGCGGCTCTGTCCCGTTTTTGCCGAGGCAGGACGGGCGCTGTGTTTGTGGGGATTACACATAAATCTAGCGCAGTATCTTTCGGGGTTTCGAAGCCCGCACTGCGGTACATTGTCCTTTGATTTAGAGCTTGCAGCTTCCCGCGGCTCACGTCCCGTTTTTGCAGAGGCAGAGTGGAGGCTGCCATCGTGGGAATCACAGCACAGATTTCCTCTCGAGTGAGAATCTGTGCTGCTGCAGCTGTCTTTCTCCGAGAACGCTGTACACATATGAGCAGACTATGTATTGATCGTTTGTTTCTCCCTGCTTTCGCTTCTCTAAAAATAAAAAGGGCGGGGATTCACGTGATTGTGTAGTTTGTTCTGGAGCACTCACAGCCGCTGAGAGGGCGGGCTGTGTTCATTCATAAATGTGTTCATTCATAAATGTGTTCATTCATAATGTCACAAACTACTTACACTTAAATGTGTGAAGTTGAATGTTTAGCTCTGCTCTCATAGTTTTTAATCCTGAGGAATTAAAACAATTTACAGGCTGCAGGGCAAAGCAGCCTCTGCTTTTGGCTATTTATTCCACTCTCACCCTGCTTTTTCTTCCAAGTTTGTGGATGATGCTCTGGCTCCACTGTGATTCCAGGGCATCCATATACTTAATTATAATGATTATAATTGTGCTCTTTCTGAGCTGTTGGCAATTTGGCATTGAGATGTTGTTTTTGTCCACATGTAAAGTTATCTATGTGTAGCGTGAGATTTGACCACGATGCAGGCACGTTTGTCTCCTGCTCTGTTTGAGTTGGTCCCCATGGCAGTCGAGAGAGTGAGATAAGGCCAGTCATTCACTGTATTAAAGTTTCTAACGAGACTGTTGGGTCTGGGCAGCTGCGTCCAACATATACCTTATGGCCTGCTGTACATGAGTCTGCAAGTGGCGGCTCAGGACCAATGGTTTTTTACCCGAGGGGCAACCTATTTCACATTATCAAGGTCACGCGGCAAGGCTTTCGGACCTTAGACATGTGAAAGAAACGATGGTTGCTGTCCAAGAACCTGTGCTGAGGATTCTTTGTCGTCGCATAAGCTAACAACGGGTGCCTCCATCACAGGATAAGGGATGGTCATGAGTGGCCACTCTGCCTAAGTATCCTGGCACTTGTGGTCCAGGAACTTTTGAGGGCACGCTCCTCTGGGGTAGAGCGGTCGTCACCTCATTGTACGGTGCCGGTCTCTCCCCAGTGCCTGCAGGAAGCCGAACTGTTTCCTCTGTTACATCAGAGCACAGCAGGTTTTACTCTGCGGCCCTCTTCCCCTCCCTGGGGAAGGTGCAAGTCCTGCGACCCCCCCTTTCGGGGTCTTTGAGACTGAAACGTTCATCTCTTGCCGGTTCGCTGCTTAAGGGTTCCGTTCCAGTCTCTCCAGTAACACCGGAGGTCAGTCTTGAGAAACTGATTCCCTTAGTAGACCATTGGCAGCATGGAACTCTTGCCAGATGTCTCAAACAGGATCCTGCACACTGTAGATGAGGGCTGCAGCATCCATTTTGGTGCTGCGCTGCCCCAGTTCTACGGGGTCCTTCCTACTCTGTGGGCTGTAAACAGGATCTGGTGTTGGAACAAGTAAACACTCTCTGAGGAAGGAAGCCATCGAGGTGGTCCCTCCTCTCGAGAGGTGGTCTGGGTTCTACAGCCGGTACTTCATAGTTCCAAAAGAAGATGGAGGGTTGTGTCCGATATTAGACCTCTGCTTGAGGTCCCGGTGGGGAACTCTCCTAGGTTACGTTATGTAACCCTAGTTCCCCTAGGGAACGAGAGCTGTGTCTCGTGCCATACTTCCTGTGCTTCGCTAGCTTCTCTGGAGCAGAAGCTGCCGGCTGCACGCGTCCCACGTGCTTTACAGCTTCCCGGTCACTACGTCATCTGCCCGTGACGTTGCGTTCTTTCTACTGGATTTCACACGTGTTTCAGAGCATGATCTTGCTGAAGGCGTTCCCCATAGCGTTTTCGGATGCAGCTCTCGTTCCCTAGGGGAACTAGGGTTACATGCATAATCTAGGAGTTGTTTGTTAGTTTTGCTACTTTTACATGTATGAATGTTTTGATATCTGTTGTTTCGTGTCTTTAAACTGGGGTTAACATTTGTCTTTTTTTACCTTAGACCTGATGGCACTGAAAGAGGAGAGTAATGTACTGAATGAAATTGAAGAGAAAGATCATGATTTTATAAATGGGGAAAAATCTTTTAGTTGTTCACAGACTAAAAAGACTTCCTCAAGAAAAATGACTCGAAAGACAGGAAGAAGTTATTTCACCTGTCACCAGTGTGGAAAGTGTTTCAATCAAAGAGAAAGTATTAAAAGACACATGAGAGTTCACAAAGGAGAGAAACCGTATGCCTGCCAACAATGTGGAAAGAGTTTTAATCATAGACTAAGTCTTGAAGGACATGTTTTAACTCACACAGGGGAGAAGCCTTACGCCTGCCAACAGTGTGGAAAGAGTTTCACTCTAAAAGGAAACCTTAACAGACACATGAGAATTCACAATGGAAATGAGCCTTGCCCGTGTGATCAGTGTGGAAAGAGTTTTGATCAACATGAGAACCTTGAAGTTCATATGAGAATTCACACTGGAGAGCAACCCTATACATGCCCTCAGTGCGGAAAGAGGTTTAATTATAAACAAAACTTTGAAGACCACATTAGAGTTCACACAGGAGAGAAGCCTTTCTCCTGCCAGCAATGTGGAAGAAGTTTCAACCAAAAAGGAGCCCTTAACAGACACATGAGAGTTCACACTGGAGAGAAACCATTTATGGGTGATTCTTAGACTATGGGCACTTTTATGTACTTTGGACATATTTAAAAAAAAAAAATACATATAATTTTGGACAAATTCCTATTTCTTTGTCAAGCTATCAATAAAACCACCCTAACATTTTTTTTACTAGCTTTCTATTATGATTTTTTCATACTTTTCAACCTCCTGATATGTGTCAAAATCAGTTTTCTCCTTGTCGCTTACCCAGACTTTTAAACTTCAACAATGAAAATACAGTTTAAAAATATGACTTATCTGGTAACTAATAATGTACTTGAATTAAGCACTAGTAAAATAATTAAAATACATTATAGTATTTAATGTGAGACCTTTATCAATATTACTTTTTATACAAAATATAGCTGTCGCACAGTATTGGTGTCATTTCCACCACAACACTGTAATGCATCTTTAAAAAGTTTGTCTGAAAGTTTTTTCAGGTGTTTTCTATGGAAATGTTGAGTGACATCAGAGCACATGTTGGACATGGAGGGAATTTACATTTTCATCAACAACAAATGAAGAAAAATCAAAGTAAATATTGCTTGTTCAGTTAATATATTTATTTTACGTCATTTCCACCACATGCTGTACCGTCAAGGGTGTTATTAAAAAGCTAAAAAATTTTAAGTTAAACAATAGTATTTTACATACACGAAAATGTTAAGTAATAATTTAAAGCCAATCAGTGAAGCTATTTACCATTTTTTTTCACAAAAAAGAACAGAAATGTCATTTCCACCACACTGCCCTCTGTGGTGGAAATGACATTTATGGATACAAAGTACAATTGATATGGATTATGAGAATAGATTTGCATGACTGCAAATGTTTCAATCCAGAAACAGTCATGATCCAGCATTGGGATGAAGCGTCCCTACATTAACGATAATTTCTTTCAAACATTTCCACCACACACACATTTTTTCGAATTAAAGCATTACAGAATCCTGATAAAACTAATTAAATCAGAACTCAGTTTCAATTAATTATTAAATTAAATACAGTGTAGTGTGCACTAGCTTGACTTATAAATTTAAACCATGCGACCCTAACCTTGTAATACTGGTGACTTACTGTTTGAGTTATGCCTATGCAGCACAGGGACGAGAAGCAAACAAAAACAAAGCAGAGGAAAGAGAAAGTGAAGAAGAGCAAACCATTGCTAAGACGGAGCAAGAGGAAAGCACAGTGAAAGGAAAAGAAATAGAAGGTAGAGAGGAAGAAAACATGCCTAAGGGAGGAGAAGACAGAACAGCTCAGGGAAGAAACTATACAGTTCTGGGGAGGTTGTCAGTGCCAGGCACCAAAAGGAAGTACATTGTCACTGAAGAAGAACTGGAAAGAAGGATCATGGCAGATTAGGGTTTGTACATGGTCTACACAGCTATTGATTGTACTTTTAATTTTGATAATTTATATAACAGTAACATATTGGCTTTATCTAAAGGTTCGTAAAGAGGATCTTCCCGATGAGCTCAGAGAGCAATGACCAAAAAAGGCCAAGACCAAAATCAGCATCTTCTCTGTCCTCAGTAAAGGTGAGGCCACGGATTTAGCCCAGGATTTGGGAGCCATGCTTGGGAGACATTTCGACTTAGACGCAAGTGTTCCCAGTGCTGAGGCAGAGGTTGCAAAGTAAGTTGCTTTCCACATTTGGTTTTTAAAATGTGCTTCTTGCTTACAGATCTGGCCATTTAAAATGCGCGCGGGAAGTAAAGTGGTCTCGCGTGACGCCGGTGTATTCCAAAGGAACACGGAAAATACAATGACATAGGAAAGACATGATCAGTAGGGGGCAGTCATGTAACGCACTGGACTGGAGCAGGCTGAAAACATTGCTGCAAACTAAAAGGTACGGTAACCTGGAGGGGACATCTTCGGTTCACTTATGTTTGTCGTGGCCACACAAATGAATTCGTAGGAACGTCATATTACTTTTTGTCATTGCCACGAGATATTAATTCCTGGGAATGTCATATTATGTCGTGGCCACAAGATTATTTTGTCGAGGTAACG
>NC_133361.1:95220104-95355732 GCF_049309525.1 Garra rufa
CAGGTGGCTGAGGGAAAACCCACAGCCCCGATCATGACATATGGTGTTTGATGCATGATTTTATGATGCCACCCTTGAATTAATCAGTGCTCCACTAAGGCCACCCCTGTTAAAAAAGTCTAGAATCGCCACTGAGCGGAAGCATGGTAGTTACGCACTTTATTTTACAATGCCATTTTCCTGTTCTTATTTTATTTTAATAACTGATCCACAAAAATATCAATAAAAAATTAATATAAAAATTATACAAAACGAAATTCGTTTAAGAAGGGATTTTCCACAAATAAAAACGTACGAAGTGGTCAAAAAAATTGTGTCTGACCCTCTCCAATTCTCCCTGCTTATTGCCGTCCAATTCATACCACGTCCTTTATGACATTTACAAATTACACAAACTTCTTTCGTAATTAACATATTAAACTGAAACAAAACAAATAATATTTAAACATAAATGTAAAACAGAAAATAAATTGTTTCTGAAATGGCTGCAATTAACAATATAGATTGCACTTTCTCTTTCCGTTTGATCTGTTCTTTAATCTAACCTTTGCCGCTTTTTTATCATTCTTGAAGTAAACATTTGCCCTTTTGGTGATTAAATAAACTGTTTTAGATTTCTGCTTGAACTACACAATGTGTCCTGTGTGTGTTTGATACCTGCAAGTTATCTGTTAACGCAGCGCTGCACTTTTGTCCGGTTTCATTAAGGGTGGGTAAAAAAAAAGGATTCTCGGATGCATCTCAATCCTCTCTTCAATGAGCGTGTGTTTTCCCCGCATATGGCACGTGCGCGCGCTAGAGACGAGGCGGGCTTCATTGCACAGGATTTGCACTGTGAGCTACATGTGCATTGTTTGACAGTGTCAACTTTCAACCGCAGTTTTTTTACTTTACATATGCCTTCATTTCTGCCGTTTGTAATGCAGTACTGCACAAAACTCGCGCACTGACAGACTTTGACTTGTGCTTTGGGTTTGTTCGTCCTAAAAAGCTCGATTGCGGATGCGGTTAAATGCACTTGCATTTTCGAATACTTTTATACGAAACTGATGTACTGTACACACAGTCAGTTATGTTTTTAGAGCAGGACAAAACATTTGATATATATCGAAATAGATCTGTGCATTCGTTTTAATGCAGCCTGTTAAAGGAGCTACTGTCTACGATCTCATCAGTAATAATCAAATGATAAAGAAAAAAGAACACTTATTTTAAATAAGTTATTGTTTAAAAAAATAGCCTGCTAAAATAATGGAAAAATCAATTAGATAGAAAATGTAAATGAAAATGTAGCCATGTGCAGTAATATTGCTGAGTAAACTGAGAATGTGATGCATGGTTATATTTAGTTGATATTGAATATTGTAAATTAAATTTAATCTTAATTTTAAGATGGCAGTAGGCCTACTGACATACAGAGATTCCAAATATAAACAAAAGGCATAAAACCAAAAATTTTACATAGTTAAAATGTAAAGATTCGCACCCCTTTACAATGAGCCCATTTGCAACATCAACTAAGATTGATGAAAGCTGTAGAATAGAAGTGTTGTTCCTTGTTAGAGTCTGTTAATTTCAACATTTACTGTAATATTGTTACATTTTGAAATTTATTTTGTTAACATTAAAGGTTGTATCAGCGATTTCTAGCCTAAAACATAAGTGTCAATTTCAGCTTACCTTTCTTCAGGATCCGCTCGCTGCCTGCCCCATAAATTGTCTGTGAAAAAAACGCGTCTCTCTGGTCAGCCTAGGGTCCGAGATATGCCAAAAAAACAATCGGCACTACCAACCTTTCCACAGCAAAAACAAACAGTGTTCCAACCAATCAGCGTCAGGGATTTGGTGTTGTGGACTTTCGCTCCGCCTCCCTCACATCCCTGCACCAGTAGGAAAGTCCACAACACCAAACCCCTGACGCTGATTGGTTGGAACACTGTTTGGTTATCTGTGGTGTGTTGATAGCGCCGTTTGTTTTTTTGGCATATCTCGGACCCTAGGCTGACCAGAGAGACGCGTTTTTTTCACAGACAATTTATAGGGCAGGCAGCGAGCGGATCGTGATGAAAGGTAAGCTGAAATCGACACTTTATGTTTTAGGCTAGAAATCGCTGATACAACCTTTAATGAACTATGAAATAACTTTAATGATCAATATATAATTAATATTAATATTTTTATTTATTTACCAAGTATGGTTTAGTATTTTTTTTTTTAAATAGTAGATTACTTTTTTAGTTTTCGTTTAGTATCCATTTTCAAAAACTATCGGTTAATTAATTGGTATCGGCCAGTGTGGTCCAACCTAGCTATCGGTATCGGTAAAAACCAATATTGGTCGACCTCTAATTCTTAACTATCAAATTTTAAATTCTTATCCAAAATTATGCCAAGATACTTGACTTCATTCACTACTTCTTAATATGCACCTTAAATACATCCCTTGCAGGCTTATTTCGTATGGAGAAGCATATAGAAGCTGTTTTCTTAACATTAAGAGTTAAATGTGACATCTCAAGCCATCTAGAAATTTTCTGCAATGCCTGAGTCAGATGCTCACCTGCCTAGCTAGGTGTTTTAGCAGACACATGGATGACAGTGTCATCTGCATACAACTGACAGTTGACACCCGGACAGCAGCTAGGTAGGTCATTTATATACATTGTAAACAACAATGGGCCAAGTACTGACCCTTGCGGTACTCCCAAGTTGTTTGCACACAGAGGTGACCTCACCCCATTAACCCTAACACATTGCTGTCTTCTGCCCAAATAGGACCCAAACCACTGTAAAGCTTCTGATGACATTTTAAACTGATTTAATTTATTTAATAAAATGCTATGATTAATAGTGTCAAAGGCCGTCTTTAGGTCAAGGAACACTGCCCCAACTACATTTCCTTTATCCAATGAGACTTTTATTTTGTCAAGCAAATAACAGTTAGCTATTTCAGTGGAATATTTCTCTCTAAATCCGACCTGCTGTGGATGATGGTTAGACTCTAAATGTTCCGCAAGTTGTTCGGCAACAATCTTTTCCAGAACTTTGGAAACTACAGCAATAGGAATAGGACTATAATTACTAACTACCTCCTTATCTCCCAATTTATATACCGGTGTAATTATTGCTTTTTTCCAGCTCTCTGGGAATGTTTTTGCTTGTATTGACAAATATACTAAATAGGTAATCGGCTTCAACAGACAACTTTGGTATCTTTTGATTAATTCAGCGTGAAGTCATAGATGTCCTTAGACATAGAATTACACACATTTGCAATCACTTTCTGAACCTTATCAAGAGATACCTCTTTAATATAAAATAAGCCTGTATGGTCAGAATTTAATTCTTTAGCTGATGACTCAATTTACTTAAAATGACGTGCTGATTCTTGTACGGATTCAATGAAAAAACTATTACAAACATTTGCTATAGCCTCATTACTACGAATCATATTACTACTAACTTGAAGACAATTTATAGTAGAATGTTTTTGCCTATTTGAATTTGACAGTCTATTTATATGTTGCCACAATTTAGAACTGTTGCCACTGGCCTCCTCAATTAATTTGTCTTAGCCTTTAGCAACACTGATAATACTTTATTCCTCAAGCCAGTGTAAATAAGATGGTCAGTATAAGATTTTGTTAATAATGACTTTTTAAGAGCAAGATCTCGCCTTTTAATAATCTGAAGAATATCACTGTTAAACCATGGAAGAGAGAATTTCTTAGGCCTACTCTTCCAGGTTTTCGTATATTTACCTATTACAGTTTTTCTCAATTGCTAAAACACTATAACCAGTCTTTTGAACTAAAATTTCAAAACTATAACGCCATTTTTGAAAAAGCACACCCATTTCCCTAAACAATAAACACTATTCCCTGCTTTGACACATGAGTGATATTTGGTGAACTGTTACTGCAAAACTCTACACACAAACCCCTACATTTCTCAGTGCTTACACCATGTGGTCATTTAGAAAGCACAAGCATTCAACATTGTTCACTCAATCTGTGAAGTTTGAGCTCAACTAGCACACAATTATCCAAGTGGAAACACTAGGAGTCAAAATTTAGCACACACAAATCAGAACCTAAAAGAAGCCAAAGTCAGCTTACAGTTTTTCTCAGTCACTTTGGTGCATTTCTCAGATCAGAAATGAAATTGTCAAAACTACTTGTTCAACATCCACATCATCTAGTCTCTTGTGCACATCATAAAAAGCTTCTCATTCTTCTGATCAAGTTGTGATTGCTTTGGTACATTCGTACAACTGATTAGATAAATTTGCCATGAATTTATTCAAGTGAATCTTGACTTTCACTAATGAAGATAATGTATATCAACCAATGATAAAGCAGTTCTCTGAAATAGCTCAAAGGTACATCTCTTGAACCTTCAATTGGAAAGCATACTGTATATAGACAGAGGACAACGCAGGAGTTACAAAATCTGACAGTAGACTTTCTAATTTTTATTTTTACCTTTGTGCCCATATTTATTTTTCTTTGCTGTTTCACAATGACACTGTAATGCATTTTTATTTTTTTTCTCATACCACTAGTACAGTACAAGTGTAACTGTGAATCCTATCCAGTCTTTTTCAATCAGTATCCCACATACAGTAATGTGTAATTTTGAAGAGGAAGAGTAGGAGGTGAAAGTGGAAGAGGAGGAGAAGAAGGAGGACGATGAAGACAACTTGGAAGAGACAGAGGAAGAGCAAGGACAAGAAGACAAGCAGTCTCCTATATTTTAGTTGATGAGTGCCAGGGTTGGATCAGGCATGCAAGAGGATTTGACCCCTGCTGCCTGGCCAGGGCTAATTTAGCCTGTGATGCTGAAGAGGTTCTTTGGCCTGTCCCAGACCAAAGACAGGATTCTGGGCAGAAAAATTCTATTTTGTTGTTGTTTGCTGTTTTGTACTGTACTCTACAGTACATTAAATTAAGGAATAAAACACTTGCAAAGGCATAGATTTGTTGTTTACATCATGTGAAAAGTTTTTTATTTGGATTGTTTTGGTTGTATTGTTTTGAATTTATCTCATCAGTGTGTAAAACTGTGTTGTAGTGTGTGTGTTTTTGAGGATTTGTGTGTCATGTCTGAGAGCAAAGTTTGGTTTTTCAGCAAGATTGTGTTGTTTTGAGTGGAGAGCTTCATTTTGACCTCAATATAAGAAGTTTGGGGAATTGAGTTAGGAGTTGTGGATTTGTGTTTAGAGTTTCGCAAATAAGAGGCATAATTTCAAGAAATGTGTTTAAGCAATTGAGAAAAACTGTAATTCACTTAAAATAGAGGCAAAATTGTCTGCACTGTGATTTAAGTCTGACTCTTTAATAACCTTTTCGCAATTAACTTCCTTAAAGTCATGTTCAAAGTTAACTACTTTTGACTTGGGAATTCCTGTTGTTAAAATCTGATTTTCTGTTTTATTATGATGAGGTAAACGTTTTCTAGTTAATTTTCTTACGATCAGTGTCATATGGTCTGAAAGACAAGTAATAAGATCATATATTTTCATTACCCTCTCTAGTCTATTCATGAAAATCAGATCCAAAAGAGTTTCACTTTTTCTTGTGATTCGAGTGGTCAATTGTTTAAAATGAAATTTCTCCATACTTAATTTCAACGGTGATTTAAAATTTTTAACTATCCAATTAATATTAAAATCACCAGACATCATACATTCACAGCTGTTATCAACAAGAGAAAAAAGATTCTTTAGTTCATTATAAAACTTTACATCATGACATGAAGGATTATAAAAGCACAACTATATTAAATTTCATATTTGGAGAAAGAATAACATTTAATCCCAAACACTCCATGTTCACCTTCAATTCAAATTGTAAATATCTAAAATGCTCCCTTATATAAATTAAAACAACACCACCCATCCCACTGACCCTATCTCTCCTATAACAAGTATATCCTGGTACATTAATTAGGTTAGTAAGAACATTATTGGCGCTTTTCCATTACACAGTACCAGCTCGACTCGGCTCGCCTCGGCTCGACTCGACTCGGCTCGACTCGGCTCTGTTTGGTTTTCCACTGTGTAAAAGTTGTACCTGTACCTCCAGCGACGCTGCAAGAAACTGCCGTGATGTAATCTTCTACGCGACACACACCCGCTGTCTGCACCTCCTCGTTTGACCACGGCGTATTCTTCCGAGTTGCCATAATATGTAATGGATTGGATATGTCACGCAATCTCTGGCCAAACTTTTTAAAAATGGCGGGGTTATTCTGGATACTATTGCTGGCGCGTGCAATGATGACGCAGTGAATAGTGACGATTCTCTCTGACCAATCAGTAGTCTGCTGTGTTTTCACGTCACATTTTAGTATCGCCTTAGCTCGACTCAGCTCGCTTGGAACCTCGCCTGAGGTGGTACGAAAAAAAGTACCTGGAAGCCGGTACAGGTACAACTTTTACACAGTGGAAAACCAAACAGAGCCGAGTCGAGTCGAGCCGAGGCGAGCTGAGGCGAGCTGGTACTGTGTAGTGGAAAAGCGCCATATGATTCAACCAAGTCTAAGAAATGCACACAAAAAAAATCCAAATTGGAATCAATAAGTAAATTCTGTATCTGATCTAATTTTGGTAGTATACTTCATATATTTATATGTCCTCCCAGAATTCCTTTAGGTTTACTTCCAGAGTTCCAGATGACTTTAGCATGATTCACAGATTGAAAGAGTCTTGACTTCCTCTGTTTCAATATTGCATGATTTATTGCATGCCTTTTGGCTCTTGTAAAACTCTGTTGGCATTCGTCCGTTATTGCAGACTGGCCATTACAGTAATGACAATGACACAGTAACTGGCATATAAGGATTAATGTGAGGCATAGAACTCACCTCAGTGTCTGATCTCAGTAAGTGATCTCAGATTGATCAAACACTACTGCCGCTGCTTTTACTCCTGCTAGACAGCACAGCTCTGCATTTTCCACTTCATCCACAATTGGTAACTTCAGCCGCTGCCCAAGTTCACCTGTCGATTCATTACGCTGTGCCGAGTCTTAAATGGCCGGACCAGTCTCGTCACCCCTCCGCACCTCCCCAGGCGATCCCCAACGACAGCCAGGGACAGCTCCATCGGGACAAACGCCATCCAGCCTCGGAGTCAGGGTAAATTGCAGATGTTATTGACATTATAATTGGCTGGAAAGCTGTAATCGTTACATGTAGCTCTGCCTCCATTGGTGTGAAAAACTGGCCCAAGATTTAGGTGTACATCTCCAGATGACAGCAGCAGAAGTAGTAAAAATTTAGCTGGGTACATTGTAGCGTAACCAAATCCAAAGAAATGCAGTTGTGTCTTTTCTGTTAAAATGCCCAATGGATCAGCAGAAATGGAGTTTGCTTTAACCTCAAAAGTCTTTGGTGCATTGTACGCAAGTAAGACGGGCATCAATATTAGGACGCCACAGATGACAAGGTACAAGCTGGGAGTGCTTTGAACATCTTTGCCTTTGATTTCAAACATATTTATGTTAATGGGGGGTGTGTCTTCCCTGTTCAAGTATTGCTCCAATACTTGAACAGGGAAGACACATATATTGGATGATAGAGACCCAACAGAGACAAAATGCACAGACTTTGATTTTAATATAAGGGGTAACTGAGGAACACGGGTGCACAGAATGACTAACTGGACTAAAGAAAAGGAACAGGACCAAATAAGGGCACACAGAAACAGGTCCATATTCCTGGCATATCGTTCCCTTTCTGGAAGGCACATCATACGCTCCATGCACATCACAGTTCCGGGTTCGCGTGTACTGGGCTGGCAACTTCCGCTAGCAACTTCCTGTTTATACACGGACTGAAGCTGGACAGCTATGGCGCTCTTTTATAGTCGTTGTCTTCAGGAATTACCCCATCTCACGGTAAATGACATTGACCGACTCGTAAAAACATCATGTGTCGCTCCCAACAGCAAGCGGGAAAAGGGATTTAAAATGTACATCGGCAGCTATATCGACAACTATGAGGGTAAGTAGCTAACGTTATCATGCTACATTATAATCAAGAAACTGACGTGACTGAACTTGTTAACGTTAACTACAGTGTTTCCCATACATTGACTAATTTGTGGCGGCCCACCACAATATCAAAATTGATCACCACACAATGATTTTCTATGTTGTACTTTTGAAATGGGATGAAATCCTTTAGAACATAATATTGTTAGAATGCTGTTGGGATGTCAGGGTTAGCATACTATAACCAGAGAGGGTAAAGCGTTAATCAAGGATCTTTTTATAACGTTACAGCTACTTGTCAAGATCGACTTGTCGTGCAGTATAACTACAGTATAGACTATTCATTTTATTGACTCTGACCCCCCCACACCACAAATACAATTCAATTCTGTGGGAAACACTGAGCTTTTTTGTTTTTACAATACTCTATTAGAACAGACAAACTAGCACAGTGTAAGAACAGTGTAACCCAGTTTCAAAATGTATTTTCATCTTTTTCCCTAACAGTGTCAATAAAAAACAAGGTGACAGGAGAGGTCAGCGTGAGGGCAGTCTGTCATAGATCCATGAGGAAAAATGAAAAGCCACACGAATTGAGAGTAGGGTGACTATAGGGTCAATGTTAGGGTAATGGTTAGGCCGGCTGATAAGTTGCATTATCTAAATGTACATGGCTCAGTCTACTGTTTATGGATGTGAATGGGTAGGCCTATGTGGCTCTCATCTACAATACAACCGTATGCTTTTATTAGTTATATTTTTCTCTTGTTAACAGCTCTTGTTTAGCTCTCAAGAGGTATTTCTGATCTAAGCTTCTATTTTTCCCTAGATGGTGTTAAAAGACTCGAAACCTGTCATTTTGGTGAGCACCCACTGCTCCTGTGTGGCAGGGTGTGCCTTATGCAACCATTTGGTTGCACTACTATAACAAACAGCACACTTTTCACAATTAGGCATCCCTGCTGTACCCCCAGTGCACAGTTGCACAGAAACTGAGCAGACCTGGCATAAGCCAAGGACCTTGGTAAGTCATCTATCTGTCATGTGAATTGTACCTATGCACATGTAACTATTGTGATGCCATGTCAAAATGTGTCATTGCTGTCAGGGTGTTAGGCCAAGTCCAGTGGAAGACATGGAGGTCCGCAAACCCCAAAATTCTACTGCTGTTTGTGTAAGGTGAGATTATGCTAGCTTTAGTTTAAGCTATGTGTTGATGTGGTTAATATGTATGCTGCAGTTTTTAAACATTTTTTCATTTCAACATTTTCAGAAGTTCTCTCTACAAAGCACTTGACGGGGAAATGCCAGATCTCTCCACATTGAGAGTGGCAGAAGTCTATAAGGACTTCCCCCCTTTGCTTGCACCTCTGGTGACCACCATGGGTATGTCAGTGGAAGTCCCATTAGTTCAGACAGCTTTTGGGGCTGTCCAGGCAGGGAGTGTGCTTTCATTTCAGCAAAAAACACCAGAAATGCGGGAAATCATCAACATCCCAGACGCCCCTGCCCAACCTTCCCTTCCCATCCATGACTATAGGCTTGAGCCAACCACATGCGCCTATGTGTTATCAGAAGAGGAACATGTATGTATGAAATCGCTACAGGTGTCATTTCACATGGCCCACATGATTGAAGCTGCAACACGGAGCAGAGCTCCTGCCAGGAATGGCATCGACTGAGAAAGATGCGAGTCACATCTACACGCTTCCATGAGGCATGCCATGTTCGCTATCATACATCAGCTGAAAATCTGGCACACAGAATTTTGAGGGGGACTCTCATGACTAAGGACAGTAAGGAGGAGAGGAGTCGATATGGAGCCAGTTGCCGTGACAGAGTACTGCAGATTAAAAAATGTGAACTATTCACCCTGCGGCTTCATTATACACCCTGATGCTCCATGGCTGGGATGCTCCCCTGATGGAGTCGTGTTTGATCCTTCTGAAAACCCCAAATATGGCCTGCTGGAAATTAAATGCCCCAACGTCAAGAGTTATGTTGACTGTCCCTACCTGAAAATGTCTGGTGGCTCTTTACAGCTTAGGAGGCAGCACAAGTACTATTGGCAAGTACAAGGTCAGATCCTCCTAACAGGTTTGGAGTGGTGTGATTTCGTGGTATGTGCGCAGGAGGACATGCTTGTTGAGCACATACACAAAAATGTATATGTAATGCGTACCATTAGAGACCGAGGAGATTTTTTTTTTTTACCCACTACCTACCGAAGTGTTTGTGTGTTTAAGTAATTTCAGATGTGTGAGGATGGACACTGGTTTACAGCGGCCCTCAAAACCCACACCAGCCCTTTCAAGTGTGCATATTGTATATAGTTCTCTGCAAACCTATGGTGGCATCATGCCTTCAGTGTGCATATTGTATATAATTCTCTGCAAACTTATGGTGGCATCATGCCTTCAGCAGTGATGGGAATAACGGCGCTATAAATAAACAGCGTTACTAACGGCGATACTTTTTTCAGTAACGGGTAATCAAACGAATTACTGTTTCCCCCGTTACAACGCCGTTACCGTTACTGACAAAAAAAAATTCGCGTTACTATAACTGAGAACATTGAAGCGGTTTTCCTGCTAGCAGCATCTCTCTCAGCCACGGCCTCTCTTTCTCTGGGGTGTGTGTGTGTGTGTGTGTGTGTGTGTGTGTGTGTTTGGGGCCGGGGCGGTACATATAACCAGTGATGATGATTGGTGTGTTTGTTAACGTGGTGTAGATGAGAACGCGATGATTGGCTTAGATTGAGTAAATTTCCATTGTTTGCCAATCAGAGGCAGAGTAGTGCGAGTGTTCACACACAAGCGCGCGCAGGGTCAGTCGCACACACACATATTCCACAACATCACAACGATGGTAAGTCCAACAAGTTCAAAGGTAGCTTTTGCAAACTGGAAGTATAAGCACTATTTTCCCTTGCTGAGGTGAAAGGCAAAATTATTTAAGTAACGTGCAATTTATGCCCAGTTAAAAAGAGTCTCTCTGCGTCGGTGACAAGTAATACTAATCTATAGAAGCACCTCGTCACGTGCCGCCACAAAATTAGTGGCTAAGAACGCAGGTGATAACGATATTTAAAGTTCTAAATCATCTATTGTGCTTTATTGTTCCACTATAGTAATGATAATATTTCTAATAATATGTTGAATTTGATAGTTGTCTCTCACGTTTTCCCACAACAACATTAATATAGTGTAGACTAGTGTACACTGTTTTATATTTATTTTACAGTTATATTAAATTATATATTTTTAAGTAACGCAATAGTTACTTTGCCTGGTAATTAGTTACTTTTATAATGATGTAACTCAGTTACTAACTCAGTTACTATTTGTGAGAAGTAACTAGTAACTGTAACTAATTATTTTTTTAAAGGTATTTGCCCAACACTGGCCTTCAGTGTGCATTGAACAACCACACATAAACACATATTATATTGCTATTTTATTGTATTTGACTGTAGATAGATTTATGAGTGAAGTTACCAACACAATAGATTGGCCGTAACACACTCACCCATTTTAGTATCACATTCCCTCTCTCTCTCTCTCTCACACACAAAAAAGCAAAACAAAAAAATACCTCAGGTCTGAGTTTTAGATTTATGGTATTCTATTTTTTTTTTAATTCTTATTTAAACAATATTTACATATATAAACACTCATGTACATACATAAACACACACATATATATATATATATATATATATATATATATATATATATATATATATATACAGCATTATATGTATTGTATTATTTATAGTTATTTACACTAAACAATATTTGCATACACTACATTTATACAATATATACACTTATCCATATATCTATCTATACACACATATATATATATATATATATATATATATATATTACATTTTTTGTGTTATGTATTATGAAATTATATAATAAAATATGTAAAGGAAACACTGTCTTACTTTTGTCTGTTGATTAGAGGTATACAGAACAGAATGTGAAATCCATAGTATTTACAAAAGTATATGTACAATATTTACAGGTGACAAACCATTAGACTCAATGGCTCCATGCCTTGACAAGTGGTCCACATTGATAGTTAACAAGCAAACATGCCACTGTAAACAGTTGGTTCATGCTACCAGAAATGGACAATGGGATGACCGTGTCAAACAACTTGTGTTCCTTAATGCGACGGATAAGACGTTCGACATGTACCCTGAGCCTAGCCACAGACTGCGTGTGTGTCACTTCATCAGCTGACATTTGTTTTCCTTTGGTCAGAAAAACAGGCCGGTGGATTTTACATGGCACTAGGCTATCAATTAGAAACCCCTTATCCACCATGATGGCCATGTCAGGGGTAAGAAGGTTAATGATCCCTGACTGTTTTAAAGGCTCCCGGTCACTAATAGACCCTGCATACAGTGTAGAAACAAATGTTATTGCACCATGAGGTGCCATTCCTACTAAGGCTTTGAAAGTGCAGTGAGACTTGTAATTTGAAAAGACCTCACTTTGTAGTAGCAAAGAGGAAGGTGTTTGGCAGCGGATCTCTGTGCAGTCCAGGATAACCTGTGTGTCTCGAAATTGATGGACTTCTTCTGGCAGATGGGCTCATACTTGCTCTTTTGTCATCCAAATGCACACTGACCCCAGGACAAAGTAGAGGAAGTTGGCCCAGGTTGTTATGATGCGGCTTACAGTGGTCTGATGTACTTGAAACCGATGACCAAGGTCCTTTTGCTTGAGGCCCAAAGCAAGATGCATCAAGAACAAGAAGAACTCGTCTATTGCAGGAAGTGCCCGAGTGTTTCCAGGCTCCTTGAAGACTTTGGAGCTGGTGACACGAATCATCCTGTGAGTTGCCGGTTCAATCAGTTCCCAGAAGGCCATCAGGTGGTTATATGTTGCAAATCTGTTAAGAAAGAAACATGCATTGGTTCTCACATCATGGCATAACATACATACACATAGCTTTGTAGTAGGTTTCCAGTTTAGGAAATAGGAATGCTGAACTAAAAGTGACTGATACAAAAATCTTGCCATATTGAGTCATGACAACTATGAAATTCGGTATGTATGATTAAACTAACTCTGGTTGCTGTTGAAGACAATAGCTAATGTTCATACTTATAATTATGTTAGCCTACATTGTTATTACTTTGATCAGTGTAACTAGCCTACTTTTAGCCAACTCCAATCATATTTATCAGAAACGTGAACTAGTTGTTTTCAGAACAATGGCAACGCTATTACAAATGCTTACCACAGGCAATATAATCTTAACTTACCTTGTATAAAAGCGTATGTCCTCATCGGACCCAGCAAATCTCTTGAGACCAAAGCGGTGTATGGTCTTTGTTTGCTCCAACTGCTTCCGTAGATCTTCGATCTCCCTTTTTAACTCCTGGTTTTCATGTAGAAACATGTCCACAGCTGCAGCTTCGGGAACTGAACAATAATCATGTCCAGTCCTCTCCACATCAAAGTCCATATCGTCTTGGTCTACGTCCGAGCCAGGATCAGGGGTCAGCGGTCTCTCTCAACGTTCCCAAACACTCAACCTCAGCGGCTCCTCCTGGTAATGATTCCACTCAAACAGTGTAGGGAAAACACCTTTTTTCAGACGTTTCAGACGAGTCCCATCCATAAAGTCATCAGGTCTGAAATGAACGCTACACACCTTTGTGTTTTTATTGACTTGGAAGTCATCTCTCCTGATCTGAACGATCCACTTTTTTCTGAGATCCTTTTCCACTGGAAATGAATGGAAACTCAGAGTCGAGTTGTATATTGCCGACACAACGCACAACGGCACACAACAATGTTCCGATCTAGGTCGCATTAGCTTTTGGTATCGGAAAACCTTTTTCTCCATGGTTAAGCTGCCAAAAACTAGAGATAAGAACAACTACAAATGTTAGTCGCTGTTAAGTTTCGCGCCATAAACAAGGTTAGCGTCAGATGTACGGAACCGGAAACTGCTAGCCCAGTAGAGAGCGTAGTCGGAAACACGTCACAATCCCCGCTGCATAGAGCCTATTGCACTGATGGAACAACAGAAGGAGGAGAATGGATATCCGGGAGGAGGATGATGAACAGAGTCCAAGGTGGAGACAATGGAGGGAGGAGGCTGTCTCTGTATGTCCTTGTGTCTCCTTCCCTTTCTCAGGGAACAAGGGTTGTAGTTGTAACCCGAACCAGTGATGTTAAAAATGCTAACAATGTCCTTTATTGTGTTCCAACCAAAAAACTGCACTTCCTGTGAGATCTCTTTTCAATTCATGATATACAAATGTGAAGTTCTTACATTGTAGACAGAGGAAACGCATTGTCCATAATCCATATTAGCTATATTGTGTTGGACTGAGCTTAAAGTGTACTATGGACAAAACATAATGCTTTAAAATGTGAATTAGAATGTTCAATTATATACATTTTGTTTGAAACTCTTTCTACACTAAGGGGATCTGTTGGGTTTCTCTCTATTATGAATCTTCATGTGCCTGTCAAGGCTTCCTTTTAGACTAAAACAGTTTCCACACTGAGAGCATGTGTAAGGCTTCTCTCCAGTATGAACTCTCATGTGAAAGTTAAGGGTTCCTTTTTGATTAAAACTCTTTCCACACTGTTTGCATGTGTGAGGCTTCTCTCCAGTGTGAACTCTCATGTGCTTGTTAAGGCTTCCTTTTACATTAAAACTCTTTCCACACTGTTTGCATGAGAAAGGCTTCTCTCCAGTGTGGACTCTCATGTGTCTGTTAAGGCTTCCTTTTCGATTAAAACTCTTTCCACACTGTTGGCAGGTAAAAGGGTTCTCCATGGTATGAATTTTCTGGTGGATTTTAAGGTTTCCACTTTCAGAAAAACTCTTTCCACACTGTTCGCATCTGTAAGGCTTCTCTCCAGTGTGAACTCTCATGTGTCTGTTAAGGTGTCCTTTTAGAGTAAAACTCTTTCCACACTGTTGGCAGGTTTAAGGCTTCTCTCCAGTGTGAATTCTCATGTGTCTGTTAAGGTCTCCTTTTTGAGTGAAACTGTTTCCACACTGTTGGCAGGTAAAACGGTTCTCCATGGTGTGTATTTTCTGGTGGATTTTAAGGTTTCGAGTTAGAGCAAAACTTTTTCCACACTGTTTGCATGTGTATGGCTTTTCTTCAGTGTGAATTCTCATGTGCATGTTAAGGTGTCCTTTTAGAGTGAAACTCTTTCCACAATGTTTATATGTGTAAGGCTTCTCTCCAATGTGAATTCTTTCTTTTTGAGTGACACTGTTTCCACACTGAACGCAAGCAAAACAACTCCTAGTTCCTGTAGTCTGAGCTCTTTTTTGTTTAGAAGTCTTTTCAGACTGTAAGGAACAAAAATAATTTTCTCCAGATACGAAATCATGAAGATTCTCAAACTGATCTTTCTCTTCAGTTTCATTAAGTTCTTCTCTCTCCTCTTTCAGCGCTGTTAGGTCTAAGGTGGAAAAACAAAGAAATAAAAGTTAACCCCAGTTAAGTGGCACAAAACAGTTAAAATCAAAGCATGTAGATATGTAATGCATGTATGTATGCTCAGCCGGAGTTTAGGCTGGCCGTTATACAATTAATAATAAAAAAAAAATTTGGACAATCTAATGACAGAGTTTAGGATAGATATATGTGTATATATCTATATATAGACTGATCTCAATGTTTCTGTACCATTTTTGTCTCCTAAGGAATAAAATTTTAAAACAAATTTAGAAAGAGACGAGGAAAAAAAAGAAAAGGGGATAAACTCCCCACTCAACCGTCAGATGAAAAATTCATCACACAATTTTTTCTGAGGTTTTATTAAGGGGGAAATTATGTTAGCCAATCAAAAAACGGGCTGTTACACTGACCTGTTAGGTCAATGTCAAAGTTTATTTATCTCATTTAAATCACTTTTAAAAACAACAAGTGTTTACTAAAGTGCTGTAACAAGCATACTAAATTTAAAGGTGCCATAGAATGCATTGAAACAATATTTAGGACCCGAGTCCAAAAGGGCGAAGGCCCTATTGTTCTTCTAAGGGTTCTTATTAGGGCCCGAGCCCAAAGGGGCGAAGGCCCTATTGTTCTTCTAAGGATTCATACAGAACACCAGGTGCTCAGTGGTCATGTATCCCGCAGAGAGAGCCTCACCGCAGCTTGTCCTTCTGACGTTTGCCGCTGGTCGTGATGTCTCTGTAGTAGTTAAACGAGAAGTATAATTCGTTTTGGGTAAATCTAACAGCTATTTTTTGGTCTCGTGAATCTATTATTTATTCCAGGTCATATCGTTTTGACTGATGACAAAGTTATAAATTATTTAAATTATAAATTATTTATCAATCGTAATTCAACGCTGACTTTTTAGAATGCATTTGACCAAATTGTCTGCTTTTGTCTTTATTTCCGATTACATGTCTCTTATACTTTATACTTATATAATGGCTAATATTGTTCATTAAAACTGACATTTAACAAAAAAAGCAGAGTTGTGCTTGTCATGTTTCATTTTATTATACATAAAGATGTTATTATACACAGTGCACATATAGCTTAAATCACATATTAATATGTTTTATTATATTTTTAAATGAGTACGAAAAGAGTTTATATTTTGAAGGCAGTGGTGTTTGATATCACATTGTAATTATTGTTTTGTAGCGTTGCATGAACCACATTTTTGTCGCTATTAATATGTTTAAAGTTAAATGAAACGGAATAGAGGCAATGCTGTTTGATATATTTCATTTTACTGTAATGCTGTACATTCCCTGAACTATGTTTTTGCAGCTATTAATATGTTTCAATGAAAACTAAAAGATGCAGAGGTGGTTGATATAATATTTCATCTTATTGTACATAACAGTTACATACATTGAAGATAACCGGAGTAGAAGAGGCAAGCTGACTGACGTTATCAAGTACACTGCTGTTCCATTTGCAGAATTACAGGACTTGCATTCACGTCCTCGGGAGTTCGTACTCCCAAGTCAAACTTCCAAGTCCGAACTACGAAGGACGCTAGTCCGAACTCTGCATACTTGGTATTGAGAAACGGCTAAAGACTTGCCACACAAGTTTTGATGCTTTAGTGATGCTCAGGATCTGTTAATCATTCGTCATCATCAGCGTAGTCATCTCTCTCCGTTTATGTGGTAAGTGAAATCTAACTGCAATGTAACAGTATGTAAATCTGTACTGCAATGTAACAGGCTACCGCTAGCTTTAAGCTAACCGTGTCCCTTCAGTGGCTCGCTTTATTTTACTGGTCTACTGATGTTACTGATGATTGGGCGATGCAAATATTTGTGGCATAACTATTAAAGGTCCCATATTGTACACATTTCTGGAGGTTTATTTTAGTTGTTGATGTCCTTAAGAATATATATTTGCGGTATAAGTGCCAAAATCCATCTCAATATATTTTTACAGCTCCTTTTTAAGGAGCTGTGTCAAAAACAGGTCGATTTTGGCCCCTCTAATTAATATTCATGAGCCTCTCTTCTGATTAGCCTGTTGTTTTCTGAGTGACGCACAGCCAGGCCAATCAGAGGTAACTACGGTCATGTATGCTTTAGCCGAGCCCAGAGCCATAGAGAGAGCCTAGCCTGCTGATACTCAACAGGATATTTCAGAATGATCATTAATGTTTTTTTTTTTTTTTTTCCAAACACTGAATGCAGTAAGCTACTTAACTGTTGCTTAAGTAAAGCCCCTTTCACAATGCATGCTGATTCTGGAAAATTACAGGAACGAGCGCTGTGTGAACAAAAGCCAGAAACAAAAAGGCAGTGTTGTAGTGATGATGCACGTTATCATGCGACTCTTCAAGACGAAAGAATATGTGCAAAGTGGAACGAAGTGGCGATCAGGCAGAGCCAGCTCCTCACGTTCAGCGCTGAAGCACAGTTTGTTCAGGTTAGTTTCAGATTCGTGAAACTTACGCGTCGCATTACATCTCATATCCAAACATCACATGTCTTTATGGGTTGTGTGTAAAGCACGCACAGATTCCGGAAAACAACTGTGAATGAACCAAATTAAACAACTCCGGAACAAATCATGGGACACATTATCCGTGTATTTACACGTATTTACAGCGATACTGCTCCACTCTGACGCTCCTGAACAGCAGTCATCTATTTATTAACTTAATTATATTAATATTTGAATTATCTTCTGTTTTATTGTCTTAATTGCTTTATGTTTACAGCTCTCTTTATCCTATTTTTTGCTGTTTTTCTGTATGTCCTACATTGTCTACAAAACAACTATATATATATATATATATATATATATATATATATATATATATATATATATACAGATCTGGCCATTTAAAATGCGCGCGGGAAGTAAAGTGGTCTCGCGTGACGCCGGTGTATTCCAAAGGAACACGGAAAATACAATGACATAGGAAAGACATGATCAGTAGGGGGCAGTCATGTAACGTACTGGACTGGAGCAGGCTGAAAACATTGCTGCAAACTAAAAGGTACGGTAACCTGGAGGGGACACCTTCGGTTCACTTATGTTTGTCGTGGCCACACAAATGAATTCGTAGGAACGTCATATTACTTTTTGTCATTGCCACGAGATATTAATTCCTGGAATGTCATATTATGTCGTGGCCACAAGATTATTTTGTCGAGGTAATGACATCCTTATGTTTAATGCATAAACAAACCTGCGTAACCATAACCCAGGATTATCAGAGATAGGTTTATTAATATTTTTTATTTTGAGTTAAGAAATGTTTTTATTAATTGTTATAGAAATTAATGCAATATTAAGTTATATATTAACAATAGGTTATGCTGTATGCGAATGTCTGTGCGCGATGTAGACAGCATTCAAAAGTTTATCAAGAATTTTTTACATATAAGTACTTCAAAGTTAAATAGCCCTGCAAGAAACATTTTATGCATCCTTAAGTCTTATCCATTAATTGATCCTTTTTTTCTGTAATAAATGTATTATTCGTTTATATTCAGTATGTCCCCCTTAATTTCGATCTCTTAACATTCCGAATCTAAATGATAAATGCTGACATGCCATGAAAGCTTTGATTATACTATATGGCATATATTCATTTTTAGTCTAATTATAACCTATATAGTGTTTCATTGTCGAGTGAATCATTCACGTTCCATTTGTAAATCGTATGGTCACACGCGGGCATTAATACAATCATAAAGTCAAAACTTTATTGGCATAATTGTAGTTCACAATATTTGCTAAATATATGCCAAATAGCATATATAAAGTTATTTAGGTTAAGCGATTCACAATAAAGAAAAAAGTAGATAGCTCTAAATCACTTATTATTTATTCTTATTATAGGTTATTATTATTTCAATACCTGGTTAGGGCTATTTATTTTTAACGCCTGACAATTATGCCAATAACGTTTTGACTTTTTGATTGTATTTATCCCCGTGTGTGACGATACATGATGTTTTCATTTACAAATGAAACTACGTGAATGATTCATTTCTCAGTAAAACAGTTTAATATTTATATAGTCTAGTCTGTTAATTAGACTAAACAAAATATAATATGTTCAATTCATATTTTATATGTTCAATTCTTTAGTTAAGAGAAGGAATGTAGGCCTATTTTACTGTGTGACGATAAATTATTTCCAATGAAACTACGTGAATGATTCACTCTTCAGTTATTTGTCTATTAGTTAGACTTAATAAAATACAATATATGTTAAATTTAACCTTTAAACTGCATTCCAGTAAAAACCCAGTCATAGCACCTTTACAGTATCATTTACATTCAGAATGTTATGTAACGAGATCAAAATGAAGGAAAAAATAACGACCCAGCAAACACAGTACGTCGTGACGACGTCACCAGTTCGTCGTCCTTTGGTCAGCGCGACATTACTTTATGGCGACGTTGTGAGGACGTCGTGGTAAAGTTCCATTTTTTAGAGTGTTTGGCTAACGTTCCAGAAACGTCGTGGGCACGTCCTCAACAGACGTCGCTAGTTAGTCCCATGTGGAACGTTGTGACGACGTGTCTACTGGTCTCTAGTAGGTCTATTAAAAGTATTGTATTTACAGATTCCGTTATATATATATATATATATATATATATATATATATATATATGACCCTGGACCACAAAACCAGTCATAAGGTTACATTTGACAAAACTGAGATGTATGCATCACATGAAAGCTCAATAAATAAGCTTTCTATTGATGTATGGTTTGTTAGGATAGGACACTATTTGGCCGAGATACATCTATTGGAAAATGAGGTATCTGAGGGTGCAAAAAAATCAAAATACTGAGAAAATCGCCTTTAAAGTTGTCCAAATTAGGTTCTTAACAATGCATATTACTAATCAAAAATTACATTTTGATATATTTACAGTAGGAATTTTACAAAAATCTTTATGGAACATGATCTTTACTTAATTTGCTAATGATTTTTGGCATAAAAAAAAATCTATAATTTTGACCCATGCAATGTGTTTTTGTCTATTGCTACAAATATACCCCAGCGACTTAAGACTGGTTTTGTGGTCCAGGGTCACATATAATATAATATATATATATAAATATATATATATATATATATACATACACACACACTTCACTTCTTTGAAATATATCCTTTACCAGGGTCAGTAAATTGCACAGGGTCGGTCTTGTTATCAGAATCGCCACCGCAGGCATGCTGTACTCCTCATCTCAACGGGTCTGAAGTGTCAACACTGCATATATATTACTATTATTATTAGACTATGTAGATATAATATTTAAATATTTAGAAACGTGTAGAGTTTATATATATATATACTGTAAAATGTCATTAAAATAATGAGAGATAATTGCCTTTTGCAAATTTATGAATGCAAGTTATGAATGCACAATATGCAATAAGTGAAAAGTACATTTTATTGAAAGTGTAGGGCAGGCCACCTTTACCCCCCCCCCCCCCCCCCCAAAAAAAATTTTTTTTATAGTGTTGGCTAACGTTCCAGAAACGTCGTGGGCACGTCCTCAGCAGACGTCGCTAGTTAGTCCCATGTGGAACGTTGTGGCGACGTGGTCCCCTGGTCCCTAGTAGGTCTATTAAAAGTATTGTATTTACAGATGCCATGTTTGATATTTATTCGTCTGGACTGACATTCCGTTATATACACACTTCACTTTGAAATATATCCTTTACCAGGGTCAGTAAATTGCACAGGGTCGGTCTTGTTATCAGAATCGCCACCGCAGGCATGCTGCTGTACTCCTCATCTCAACGGGTCTGAAGTGTCAACACTGCATATATATTACTATTATTATTAGACTATGTAGATATAATATTTAAATATTTAGAAACGTGTAGAGTTTATATATATATATATATATATATATATATATATATATATATATATATATATATATACTGTAAAATGTCATTAAAATAATGAGAGATAATTGCCTTTTGCAAATTTATGAATGCAAGTTATGAATGCACAATATGCAATAAGTGAAAAGTACATTTTATTGAAAGTGTAGGGCAGGCCACCTTTACCCCCCCCCCAAAAAATAAAAATTTTATAGTGTTGGCTAACGTTCCAGAAACGTCGTGGGCACGTCCTCAACAGACGTCGCTAGTTAGTCCCATGTGGAACGTTGTGGCGACGTGGTCCCCTGGTCCCTAGACAAATGATGCCTATAGGAAGCGGCTAGCCTATACATGACCAGGCGGCAGACCAGGAGGAACTTCGCCACCGCAGGCATGCTGCTGTAGGCTACTTAAGTCAATTGTCATCTCAAAAATGTCATTAAAATTATGAGAAATAGTTGCCTATTGCAAATATATGAATGCAAGTTTAACTGTTTTTCTGCGGTCACAATATGGAATAAGTGAAAAGCACACTTTATTTAAAGTGTTGGCTACCTTTACCCCAAAAAATATATATATATTTTTTTTTTTGGCTAACGAATGTTGGCAAACGTTCCAGAAACGTCGTGGGCACGTCTTCAACAGACGTCGCTAGTTAGTCCCATGTGGTACGTTGTGGCGACGTGGTGCACTGGTCTTCTATAGTATAGCTCCACTACTACAGTTATCATCAGGGCACGGTTTTTCAAAAGTAATCCACTAGGATTTTGGATAACGGATTGGATCAAATCTTGAAAATGGGTTTTTCAAAAGAAAAAACAACGGATTACATAATCGGATTAGATCACGTAATCCAATCTTGGTTTTGATCTGGATCAAACCTTTAGTTTGGGTTTTTCAGAACTATTTTGTAGTATCTGGATCACTTTGATCCAAAAAATCTGGATTAAACTGATCCCATCAGAAGGGTGGATTCAGCGTGGATTTCATGCCCAAAATGCAATGAAAACTTTAAAAATGTATCAAATAATACTATATTTGGATCATGCAGTATCTTACAAGATATCCTATTTATTCATAAGGTTTTAACTGTATTTTTTCATCCGTCAGGCTATAGTGATTAGGTAGGCTTTAACGTATTCAGCCTTTCAGTGTAGGACAAGAAAGTAGAAAGAGTTTGGCCCCATAAAATAATCCCCCAAACAGCTGTCAAAATTGACCAAAAACAATAAATTTTATTCAGTCACTAATTGATATATATAGTCATCACAATCGATTTTTTTTTTTTAGAATATTTATTAGTGATGCATGCAATGATTACAGAATAACCAAAAAAAAAAAAAAAAAAATGCAAAGAATGATTTTTGAAATCCAAAACAAATCCAAATCAGAAATAGTGTATAACTATTGCGTCCCTTGTTGCACTCCTGTTTGCTCGTTCTGGCAGAATGCAGGAGGTTGGTTAGGGTCTCCAAGCGGCTCAGGTGCGTAATTGTCAGCACAGAGAGGGACATTGCGCTAGTAGCGATGTTGTGCAATGCAAGTCTTTTTTTAAATTCAATACATCTATATTTGACACTTGTTATAAATATCCTCAATGTACAGTGTTTGTGTTGTAGGTCTCAGATGAGCAGACTGCTGGAAGAGGATGGGGTTTTTCTTGTTTTTAGTGTTTTTTTTGTTTTGTTTTTTAAATGTGTGTGTTTTCATTTCAAATAAAAATAAACTTATATTGACCCCACACTGGCTATTCTACTTGTTGCTCTTTACATATCTATAGTTCTACATTGTGATTTCCTATACAATACAATATATATGCAATACATTTGTTACTGTATTTACTAAACTCAACATTTACTAATGCATTATTAAAATTGTTAACATTAGTTAATGCAGCGTGAACTAACATGAACAAACAATGAACAACTGTATTTCCGTTAACTAACGTTAATAAAGATTAGTAAATATTTACATATATATAGTTATGCTGGGTTCATTCTCGAAAGAGCGGTGACTGACACAGTGACAGAGTGGAGAGTGGAAGATACATGAAGCCGCTTTGAAGGTCATCTAGGCACCAGCTCAATCATTTGCATTTTTTCAGTGGAAGCAATTTGAAATTATCCGTCATTTTTGCTCACAAAGGAAAAAGTAATACACCAAAAAACGTTGCAGTGTTTTAATAAAATAAAGAAAACAAAAATGATGCGCTTTCTGTCGTCTCGTTCTTGAACAGGAGTGCTTAACAAAAATAAAGCTAAATGCATGCCTCACAGACATGATAAACATATCTATAGAAAGTTTTAAATTATTACTTAACGAAATAAAACAAATCGAAAACAAAAACTTGTTTAATATGTAATCCTTAACGATAAATTCCTCTCTCAAGGCGCGTCCAAAAATGAGATTGCAGGATCTTTGCGACATTGACTCACATTGAATACACTTTATTAATAAATAATTCAGATATGTCTTTACTCTTTCCCCGACACATTTATTATTTATTTTTGCCGGTATTTTGTGGCAAGTTTCAGCCTACTGCGTGCGATTGAACGCGGATCTCTTCCAGTTGCGCCATCCGAGCCGTTGTCGAAAGTAAAAGCGAAAGTCTCGTGTTGTTTCCACCAGCGCGACATAATTGATGGATGTCTAAAATATAAAAAATAAGGAGTAGCCTAAAACAGGCCCGATGCGGGCCCTGGCATAATATGAAAATGTGAAAATTATGTATCTGTGTCCTGTTATTTATATTTTGGTATGCATTTCAGAAAAAAAAAATGGTTAGAATTCAGGTGTTGCAAATAGTGATTAATCATGATTAATCAACTGAAAAGTCTGATTAATCTGATTAAAAATTTTAATCATTTGACAGCCCTACTATAAACCCTTTACCATTTAATTTCCTTTGAACTGTTAATCACATAGCAAAGTAATTAATATTCCATCATTAGTGACTAATTGCCTTAGAATATAAAGGCATTCACTGATGTTACTGATTTTGTCTACTACAGTTCTTTCATTTGCCTTCAACACTTCAAGGTCAGATATTTGCAAAGTTCACATTTAAGTAGGCCTAATACTTAATTAGTTTCAACAAAACTAATTAAGTAGCCTAATATATATTACATATATCATACTTTGGGAAGTATATGTCCCTTGCAGCAGGATTTGTCCCCACTGACCAGCATCCAGTATAAAACACGCATACACGCTGAAAATAAAACTTACTGACATTCTGGACATGATCTCCGCAATCTCTGATGAAATTGGTCGGAACGGAGCGGGCGCTTCATCAAACATATTTCAAGCCGGCGACACTGTGCTGACTTCATCACTTTCTTTACTGGGTGTTTTCAGCGAATATGTGGATTGAAAAAATGTTATATATATATATATATATATATATATATATATTAGTTTTTATACAAGTGGTGTTTCTTTTTTTACCTTTATTATTAGACTATTGCAATATTTAAATATTCAGAAACGGGTATACTATTTTTAATTAAAATTTCAGAAAATATTTGCCTATTGCCAATTTATGGATGCATGTTTATTTTTCACTATAGTGACTTCAGAAAATTAAACATGCATCCATAAAGGGTTCCATGTATGGAACAAGTGAAAAGCAATGTTTAAAGTTTACCTTTAGCCCATGTAAGAAAACTGATAACCTGATTTTTAACCAGTTAGTAGGCTATTCTTTTCCAGTATAAAAATAAAAATGGCAGCCAGAAGAGAGATGTCGAATTTACGCCAATTTCTTTAGAAGCCCTAGAATAGTATAGAAATCCTATGGCAGTATAGTACCTACATATTTTAAATTCATTCATTCTTTTTATTTATTTATTTATTTAGTCATTCAATGCCCACGTGTAACATAATTAATATAATAATAATTTAAATAATAAATATAGCCTACTTTAGGCCCCTGTTTGTCACAATATTTAAATTCTCACTCGCGTGCTAAGCCCGCGAAGCACCTGGCAGAGGGCATATAAGCTGCGGTCAGTGCCCACCGCGCGCATAACGGACGTCCCCTTCTGACTGGATCGCCACAGACTGTGAGTTTTCGTGAGGTAAAGTACTAACGAATCAATGTATTTATTTATATTACATTTAACCCCACCAATATTAATGACATTTACAAATATGGCATATGTAGATACAATTGTAATAATTATATTACTAGGAAACCGTGCCGGAACATTTCCTTTTTCTCAAAGTAATTTTAACCATTAAAAACAGACACAAACCCATTCAACTGTTAAAAAAAAAAAAAAAAGTTCAAAGACTGCCTTTTGGCAGTTCATTTTACCACATCTGTCCATAAAAACAATGGGTTTCCACTTACAGTCCACTCGGTAGTATGGGTAAATACCGTTAAATGTCGTTAAATCAATGTGACGTCACTTACGCTAATTGAGCAAATACACGGGGCAACTTTGAGTACTTTTATCAGGTAACTTTTTTTAAAACAATGTTGCTTTCGGCACTTTCCCATTGAGAATGGGTAAAACATGTCTATATGGATAATTTAGATCAGTTGTGGGCCCTGTATCACACCAGGCTGCCCATTGACGGCAACATTTGCCAAAGTTGCCTAGCAACATTGCTCAAAAGGTTGCCCAGTGTATCATCAGCATCAGATTGGGAGCACCTCCGTTTAAGAGTCATGTCTGTCATAAAAATAAATTATTTTATGCATTACTATGGAACCCAGAAAAAAAAAATAATAATAAAAAAAAAAATAATAATATATATATATATATATATATATATATATATATATATATATATAGAAAGCACTGAAAGTTAAACATTCAGTCAAGTATAGAGCAGGAAGAAATTAAGACTACAATTTCAAGAATTAAAAAACAACTTACTGTGGCCACTTATTAATTAGTGGGTTTAAATGTCTTATTAAATGCTCTGTATTCTAAAGTTTTTATTAGCTTTGGGAATTTCTAACATGACAATGAGTAAATTTTTGTTAATTCTTTTTTCAGTTTCTACCACCTGATAGTTGTAAGTGATTTAGCAGTCGTCATGCATCTGATTTATCATGTTCAGAACATACTGTTCAGTCAATAAATATTGATGAAAACAAACCTATTTTCATTTGTGCAGACATAACTTACTAATATTCTGTGATGTTCATTTCTTTCTTATTCTTGTGTCAGCAGCAGCTATACACAACCCAAAGGCTCTTCTAAGAGCCACAACGCCGAGCATCTTTGGCTTTGTAAGTATGTTTTGACTAGCAGACACCTTCTCAGTATTTTGATTTATATTTATTGATGCTACATCATACAGCAAGTTCAGTGATATCCTAATACACAAAGTTCCTGTAAAAAAAAAAAAAAAATGCATATGTGATTTGCCATAACATACTGATTCAATACAGTCAATAATCCTTGATCATAACAAGCATATTTTAATTTACATAACTAATATTCTGTCATGCTTCTTCCTGCAGCAGCTAAACACAACCCAAAGGCTCTTCTAAGAGCCGCAAGGCTGAGCGTCTTTGGCTTTGTAAGTATGTTTTGACTAGCAGACACCTTCTCAGTATTTTGATTTATATTTATTGATGCTACATCATACAGCAAGTTCAGTGATATCCTAATACACAAAGCTCCTGTAAAAAAAACACAAAAAACACAAACTGCATATGTGATTTGCCATAACAACATACTGATTCAATACAGTCAATAATCCTTGATCATAACAAGCATATTTTAATTTACATAACTAATATTCTGTCATGTTTCTTCCTGCAGCAACTAAACAACCCAAAGGCTCTTCTAAGAGCCGCAAGGCTGAGCGACTTTGGCTTTGTAAGTATGTTTTGACTAGTAGACACCTCAGAAAACAAAATATAAAAATTTTTACCACAATAAATGACAATTTATAAAATATGTAAATCATATGTAAAATATGATTTAAATTTATTAATTATTTACACAGTATCAGAATAATTCACCTTAAGTGCCGACAGTACCTCAGCTGTTAGTGTTTCATTTTTGGACACGCCACTAAAATATATAAAAACTAAATAGAAATGTGTTCACAAAATAGAAACTAAACTAAAACTAACAAAATTGTTAATGAAACTAATAAAAACTAAACTAAATTTTTCTGAAAATTTGAAAACCACACTATAATAAAAACGAAATTTAAAAAGCATTAATAAATTAACCTTGTTGTTAACAATGAATTGTCATAAATCAAACAACACAGTTGAATGAAAGACTATTTCTTTCAACTTCCAAGCTTCCAATGAACTTAAGTTACAAGATCACCCTTGACACATTTGCTACTTATGACTCATGATAAAAACCCATCAATAGTAACAATAACGCATGTACCATATTTTACATCTTCATAATAAGGTAGCAAAATTCTTACCTTTCCCAGATTTTTACTAAACTGCTGTCACGTTGGCAGGATTCTTCAGTAATGTAATGCCGGATGAAACATCGTTGATACTGCCACCTAAGAGAAAAATTTGGATAAGCATCACTTATTTTCACAGTCCAATACAAAGACAAAAAAAAAATCTCGTCTCGTTCTCGTGAACCCAAAATCTCATCTTGTGAAATAGTTGTCTAGTCACACCCCTATTTCCTACGTATTTTAATGCAAGCACATTCTTATAGCTTCACTTTAGAGGTATCTTAGATATTAATATTATTTCAGCTTGCAGCATACAACGTGCAAAATAATCTAAGGTCTGTATTGCCGTTTTCAGCAATTGTGAGTAATGCATTATCTTTTTTATTATTAGATTTTGCATTATCTTCCACTGCCACCACCTCTGATTTTTGCTCTTAAAATATTGTATTGCAAGGTAAGTAATGATCCTTAGCTTCAGTTAAAGATTTTCCCAGTATTATAAATATATATATATATATATATATATATATATATATATACACACACACACACATATACAGATCTGGCCATTTAAAATGCGCGCAGGAAGTAAAGTGGTCTCGCATGACACCGGTGTATTCTGAGGGATCACAGAAAATACATTGACACAGGACAGACATGATCAGTAGGGGGCAGTCATGTAACGCACTGAACTGAAGCGGAAGCAAACATGGCTGCAAGCTAAAAGATTCGTTTGTACGGTGACCTGGAGGGGACACCTTCGGTTCACTTATGTTTGTCGTGGCCACGAGATATTAATTCGTGGGAACGTCATATGTCGTGGCCACGAGATGCAAAGATGAGGGAACGAGATCCATTTCTTTAATGCATAAACAAACCTGCTTGACCATAGTAACCTAGGATTATCAGAGATAGGTTTATAAATATTTTAATTTGAGTTAAGAATTATTGTTATAGAAATTAATACAATATTATTACATTAACAATAGGCGATGGTGTATATGCGAATTTTGTCTGTGCACGATGTATTAATTTATCATAAATAAATATTCCATAAAGTACTTCAAATTAAATAGCCCTGCAAGAAACATTTTATGCATCCCACCACAGTCTTATCCATTAACTGATCCTCTTTTTTCCCGTAATAATTGTATTATTTGTTTATATTCGTTATTTTTATTTCGATTCTGAAACTAAATGATAAATGCTGACAAGCCATTAAAGCTTTGATTATGCTATATGGCTGGGATTATTACTGGAATGCAGTTTATAGGTTCAATTTAACACACACACATATACATATATATATATATATATATATATATATATTCATTTTATTTAGTCTTTATCGGCATAATTGTCATTTACAATATTTGCAAAATATATGGCAAATAGTGTATACAGAAAGTTATTTAGGTTGAGCGATTCACAATAAATAAAAAATAGATAGCTCTAAATCACTTATAATTTATTATTATTATTAGGCTATTATTATTTTAATAACTGGTAAGGGCTATATTTTTTTAAACGCCTGACAATTATGACAATAAAGTTTGCTTGTATTTATGACTTTATGATTGTATGTTTTCATTTACAAATAAAACTAGGTGAATGATAAAACATATACAATAATAACAGGCAAATATTAACAAATAAATAAACTATAATAACAATAATAGTAATTATAATGACAATAATATTAATACAAATACGGAAAAAAAGACTATCAGTTAATAGAAGGAATGTATGCCTATTTTACTGTGTGACGATAAATTATTTTCCAAATGAAACTACGTGAATAATTCACTCTTCAATGATTTGTCTATTAATTAGACTAAATAAAATACAATATATGTTAAATTTAACCTTTAAACTGCTTTCCAGTAAAAATGGACAGTTAATGGACAAGACTGTGGGACAGGGGCGTCGCTGGGAATTCTGGGCCCCATGCACTGACTCAGCTAAGGGGCCCCCCTAAAAACTACATTCTAACTAAAAATGTTCTACACTGCGCACAGACAGCATTAGCATACACAGCATGGCCTACATAATTTTTAAATATTGTATTAATTTCTATAACAATTAATAATCCTGGGTTACTATGGTCACGCAGGTTTGTTTATGCATTAAACTTGTGGCCACGAGAAATGCATGTTGACCAACGCCCCCCTTAGAGCTGGCCATGGTGTTTGGCTACAGAATATTTTTCCCTGCTCCACCTGGTGGATATTATATGAAGTGGAACAATGTTTTAAAAAAATCGAGTAGCGTCTCGCTTAATAAACGTGAATTTATGTCATTACACAAACAAATATGGTAAGGTTTAAATGTTTTATTACCAATTACCATTTTCCTAACTTTAATCAACCAAAGCAAGCGTTTTACCGGCTGTTCGAATGTAATTAGTTCCATATGAAAGATGACCTAGGTTTAATTTGTATTATTTAATACAAACTGTTTTGTTTACATCCCCGATACAACATACTTCCGCCATTCTTGCACATGCGTACAACATCGGGATTCTTTTTTTTTTAATTATTTTATTAAAGAATAATTGGACATTACAAAAATATTGAAATAGAAATCCAGATACACAAAATACTTAATCTGTATACAGTAATACAATATGTAATAAGAGGGGGAAAAATAATAATAAAAAAATAAAAATAAACTAATACCATAGAGAGAAAAAAAATAATAAATAAACATATAAATAAAAAGTAAATAAATAAACAAAAACTAAATTAAAACCTATAAACAACTAAACAATAGTTCAAATGTTCTTCCTTTTCCCTTACACATACAAAAATTATATTGTGGGAGAATAACCAGAAAAAAAGTTCTCCGTGAAATGTGACAACAAATGTATTCATTTGTTTTAAAGACTTTTGTAAAATGTAAAAGTTAACAACATACTCAATCATTTTACTTTTATGAGTAAGAATAGTACAGATAACATCTTTTAAAGAAAGCATATAATTAACATTTCTTTGCAGAAATAGAAAGGTTTTATATTATAAAACAAATGACACAAGTCTTCCTCATGTGTGTTACAGAAACTGCAGGTATTATCAATGTCCATGAATTTAGAAAGAGCTACTTTACATGGATAAATTTCGTGAATTTTTTTGAAATGCACCGCTTTAAAACTACCGATGGAGAGGGGAGTCACACGATGACGCATTGACGGGGGCGTGGTGTCTGACGTCACACATGGATGTGGGCGGGGTTGGATGTCCACCGCAGGCTGCAGCGAGCCCTACTTGAAAAAATCTGAAAAAGTGCCTGCAGGGGGATCAGTGATCACGCGTGCCAAATTGCAGGCTGCCTCATGAAAATAGCCACATTTTTAATGGCCAGATCTATATATCTCTATGTCTCTATATATCTATAAACCCTTTGCCATTTAATTTCCTTTGAACTGTTAATCACATAGCAAAGTAATTAATATTCCATCATTAGTGACTAATTGCCTTCGAATATAAAGGCATTCACTGATGTTACTGATTTTGTCTACTACAGTTCTTTCATTTTGCCTTCAACACTTCAAGGTCAGATATTTGCAAAGTTCACATTTAAGTAATATTTAATTAGTTTCAACAAAACTAATTAAGTAATATATATTACATATATCATACTTTGGGAAGTATATGTCCCTTGCAGCAGGATTTGTCCTTAGTGTTAAAAGATCACAAAAGAACCAAACATACAAAATAAACTGAAATGTCTTTGGTCCTTTAAATATAAACACTACAACTATCTCTTAGAATGAGCTCTGAAAAGAGAGAGATGCACAGGAAATATGTGCATGCTTGGAGAACCATGAGGCAGGCACTAACCAGATCTTCAACTCACCTGGAGAGTAATCCACCAGTTGAAGTACAATCACTCGATCTTCCACTTGAAGAACAACCACAAGATGTTGACAACGCAGTGATATCAGTCGATATGGAGATGATTTGTGGGGAGTATTCATCTGACACTGAACACCATTTGCACTCTGAAAATGGAGAAGAGGAGTCAAGAGCAACAACATAGGAGGTTATTAACAGCTTGAATGAATCCTTTGCTTCTGACCTTGAGGAAGCAGCAGAAGAAGACAGTAGAGACATGTCATTGGCAGAAGAACTGTCCACCTGGGCCAGTGAATATCAGATAAAACATAATGCACTTGACAACCTGCTCAAATTGTTACAAAGGCATGGACACAGTGAATTACCCTCAACTGCCCGGACACTTCTGCACACTCCAAAACATGCATGTGGCCAGTCCTTTGTGCAGTCATGTTAGATCCTGTCACCATTTTCCCCACGGCTCTGACAAGTGGTGTAAAACGACCAACAGATCTTTGCTTTTTGGAAGACACAGTAAGGGAACTGGGCCATCTGATGACTCATGGGATTCACTACATGGGAAGAAAAATAAAAGTAAATTTAAGATGCTTTGTGTGTGATGCTCCAGCTCGTGCATTAGTGAAAAATATCAAACTGTTCTCCGGGTACTTTGGCTTTGACCGATGTAAGCAAAAAGGTGTGTGGTTTAACAGAGTCACATGCCAAGAAACTGCTGACCTCAAACTCCGGACAGATGAAACATTCAGAAATCAAACACAAGTTCAGCATCATCATGGGAACACACCTCTGGCTCACCTCCCCATTGACATGGTGCAGAGTTTTCCCATTGATTACATGCACCAGGCTTGTCTAGGTGTAATGAAAAGACTCCTGCTCATCTGGGCCAAAGGAGACAGAGCTGTGAGGGTTTCAGCCAGCCAAATCCTAGAGATAAGTGCAAGACTGCGATCTCTTCGGAAATGCATCCCATCTACTTTTGTGCGAAAGCCTAGAGGTCTTGAGGAGCTGGAGAGGTGGAAAGCTACGGAGTTTCGCCAGTTCCTGCTGTACTCAGGAAAGATTGTTTTGAAGGGTATACTGCCAAATGACATGTACCTGCATTTTCTTTCCTTCAGCGTGGCCATGGCAATCCTGGTATGCCCAAGTCTAGTGCAGGAACACTGCAAATATGCAAATGAGCTGCTGCAATACTTTGCAGAAAAAGGTCGGAACCTTTATGGAAAAGAGTTCCTCGTCTATAACACGCATACAATGCTGCACATTGCAAAAGATGCTGACAACTTTGGAGGTCTGGACAACTGCAGTGCCTTCATGTTTGAGAATTACCTGCAGACACTGAAGAGGATGGTGCGTTCAGGAAGGAACCCACTTGTTCAGGTTGCTAGGAGGCTGGAAGAGAGGAGCCAACCAAAAAAACCTCCAACTGTAGAGAAAATCTCTACAAAGACGCAAGACTGTGCATATGTCCTCAGTGGGGGCCAGTGCTGTGAAGTTCTACAAGTGGCGGACAAGGAACAAAGAGTGCTTTGCCGTGTTTACAGTCAGCCCGACCCTCTGTTCACCAGTCCATGCACATCATTTCTGATTGGTGCCTACAAATACAAAAAAAAAACACAACACAATTTCATGGATTCAAAGAACAGATCTCACAAAACAGGCAATTAAGATTAGCACAGATGACAGAAGTGAGATTTTTCTGTCAGTGCTCCATGAATTATAATCAAAGGTAACAGGTTGTCATATGATGAAATATGAAGGCAAATGTACACATAACCAGCTTTTTCTTTGCATTTATAATGATTTTTTTTTTTTTTTTTTTTTTTTTTAGTTCTTGCAGAATGTATGCGATTGTTGAATTTTTAGAGGAGGGGACATGTGAAATGGTGCCAGACATCTGGTTGTTCAGGAAAGATGAGGTACTGAATTTTGTATCAGGCTTTTACAGAAGTTTACACCATTGATTAACAAACTCTGACCAGACAAGTTTGTTTAAAGCGCATATTGCAGGTTAAAGACCCAGTAGGTCAATGCATTCAATTCACAAAATTGACTCCAGGGGTCCGTTCTTCATATCTTGCTAACCAAATTAGCTGGATTTGATTGTTGACGAATTTGCGTGATCTTGGATCGCTCGGTTCTTCGAAGCTCATCCGGGACTTGCTGTCATAGCAACAGGTTCCTAAAAATATTTGGCAGCACAACTGTTGATATTATCCAACATTGATCATTCTAATAATAAATCAGCATATTAGAATGATTTCTGAGGATCATGTGACACTTAAGACTGGAGTAACAGCTGATAAAAATTCAGCTTTCCATCACAGGAATTAATTCTATTTTAAAGTATGTTAAAATATATATATATATATATATATATATATATATATATATATATTAAAAAAAAAAAATTATATTGTAAAAACACTTTGCAACATTACTGTTTTTCTGTATTTTTAATCAAATAAATGCAGCCTTGATGAGCATAAGAGACTTCTTTAAAGACTAGTACAAGTCTTACTGACCCCAAACTTTTGAACGGTAGTGTATAAAAAATATAAATATAAAATATAAATAAAATAACATATCAAGAAAAAAACATGTAACATGGGCAGCATTAACGCATTTAATTTGTTCGCTACTTTTTTGCCAGCCCTCACTCCTTGCTTTTCCAGCCTTTGCAGTTTTCCCTTGCGTTTTAATTAAACTCTGAAACTCCTGAAATCCCTCAATCAAGAGTTCTTGCTCTGCTGCAGAAAATACTGAGCACGCTCCTTCGTCATGTTCGCCGACCAATCAAAGAGTTGCCGATCCATTTTTCTACTATCGATACGTAGCCCCTTTTAAGCCACCCAGTGATCTCAAATAACTTCATCCAGCTATACTAATTATCAACAACAGGTGCGTTCGGAGAACCGGAATAGCGAGCTCATAGTTAGCGCGATGATTTGATCTTGGATGTGTCATTTGAACTTGGATGTAGTAAGCGAGGCATGAAGAACTGAACCCAGAAGCCCCAGTAGTGCATTTTTAAGTATATCTTAGTTAGAAAATAGTTCCTAATTTTTTTATACAAAAATTATGGAATTACAACATGTCATGAAATGGAACATTAAATCACTATCACACATCATTTTCTACTTTTTCTTGATTTTGATTTTCAAATGCTCGTGTTTTCATATATTAGTTACAATGTTTAAATACTACAATACTCGTATCATACTTCAATTGTATTATTTTAATGCAGGTACAATACTGTTACTGGCCACCACTGAATGCGACAAAAAAAATTCAAAAGCTTGAAATGCCCGATAAACAAAATTGGACCCAGCACAGGATCAGGTTGTTTGCTACAACAGGTATTTCTTTTTTACTTTAAGTGATGTTTTATAAACAAATTTTGGGAGGAGCTCGCACAGATAATTAACACGGCTGATTCCCCCTCAGCAATTACTCTCCATATCCAATCAACCCAGAAAATCCCTATAAATATCACAACATTCCTACCTTCCTCATCTTTTGCCTTGTTAACGCCCCTCCTCCACCCCGTCTCCTCACCTTCTGCCCTTAAGGGGGGAGCGCTTATAGGGTTCGGGCCAGTGCTGAGCTCGGACCCCTCAGCCTGGGCGGGGGAGAGCCCCGGGCTCGGGAATGGCTACCGAGCTCGAGGCCCTCTCCCGACAGCACGCCAAATACGCACAACCTTTCGCTCAGTTTATTATCTGTAAGAGGGAACTCGTGAAAGAATTATTCCTAAAAGGATATTAGTGCAACTACTATAAAGGAATGCTAAACTCTACATATTTTTTTCTTCAGGTGACTATGAAACAGCCAAAAAGTGGTCAAAAAAAGCAGCTGTGCAATCTTCACTTGAGAGCTGTGATGACACCCACAAAAAGAGGAAAAGACGACCAGTGTGTCTAAGCAGCTCTGATGAAGGTATAAAATAGAGTACAACCCCTGGCAAAAAAGATGAAGTCACTACACTTAGATGATATTCACCCAAATTTAAATCACAGATAAGACAAAACTATTTAATTATTCAACACACTATTAATTAGTTTGAGGCATGTTTCACATAACCTGAATGTTGAATTAAAAAAAAATTGTGTCATTTCTCTGATTTATTTGCTATAAAGAAAAAAAAAAGTGTGAACAACATCTAAGTGTGTTGAGTTCAGGGGTTGTATGTAAAAGAAGTTCTAAAGGACTAAACAGGACTAAAAATTGTATTTATTTTTTTTAAGATGTTTCTTCACTACCTCGTCCCCAAAAGAAGAGTCGGTTGGATTGCAAAACTACTGGTAGGTCTTTCTTAAATAAAGTTTTAATTATGATTCTTTCACTTCATTTCAGTAGTCGATACCAATACCAATATATTTCATGATTTTCTGTTTTTTTTCTTCCCTTTTCTTTATTAATCAATTCTTCAATTTCTTATCACTACAGTGGAACCTCAGCTGCCAGTTCCACCAGAAATGGGAAAAAATAAATTGCCTAACAAGCAAACCACCGTCAGTAAATTAAAGATACCTTCAAGATGTGAAGAGCTTCCTACTCCTGATGTGCCAGTAAGGCCAGCTCCTCCCAGAGACACCCTGAAAAATGGTAGTGTTTTTTTATTTATTTAATTAGACCCATTCTATGTATTTACATTTGTTTAACATTAGGTTGCATGGACTAAGGCTGTCTACACTTGTCATTAACATGCAACATGTTTTAAGGTTTTGTCAACACACAAATTGAAAAGGCAAACACGTTTGTGATCAGAATGCTAACTGATTAGTGTCCAGGTCCAAAGGTACTTGTGGTCATGTTTTGATTAGATATCAGTGTAATGTTAATGCATGTCTGCATTTGCAGGTTGACTTCGCATAAATCCCTGCCAGAAACTTACAATAAAAATTACAATTTTAGGTTGTATTCTATTAGATGTGTACACCTGCCCCACCCTAACCTACCCCTTATACCCCAAAAAAATTAATTATTGTTGTACAGTGTGACAAAGAAATTTCACGATATTGATGTGCACAAGCCCAGTAGCCTTAGCTGTGTCCCTTCTAGTCTTAACCACATACATAGAAAGTGTGTCGTCTCCGTATTGGTCTTGCGGTACTTTGATGTCATACACCGATCGGTATGTGCAGCACCGCTTCTAGTGGTACACAAAGACTTCATAGTATAGGCCCCATGTGCGTCACACCCATGCCAGGCTCACATCACACACACACTCAAAATGCTCACTCTTTGGAGTCATTTGCAATGTCGCCTATCACCACCACCAATTAAGGAAACTCTATTAAGTCACATCACTAAACAGTTAGTGTCTGGCTTCATAGGGCTGTCGCGGTTAAGGAATTTCCCTTGCGGTAATTTTGAGTGGCTCAGTAGCGCGGTATGCGGTATTACCGCCATATATATATATATATATATAATTGTGTGTAGGCTGTTACAATGTAAGGTCATATTCAGAAATCAATAAACCGAAACCAAATCGCGTTGATACATGAAGTGAAGTAAACCGAAACCAAATCGCGTTGATACATGAAGTGAAGTAAACCGAAACCAAATCGCGTTGATACATGAAGTGAAGTAAACAGTACTTACATAGAAACCTAGCCAAGAAAGAAATGCAAATTTTGAAGAAAAATGTCAGACATATTTAGAGGCTTTGCATCTGAAATCTTCGTATATACAACAGTTAGCGCGCTCCCTCGAGTCTGACTGGACAAGAGACTTTCTGTCAGTATTTCACCTGCGTGTTCTAGGCGAGCTGTCAGTCAGTGCAGTTTCATTTTTACGCCACAAGATGGAGGCAAGAGACTATCTTTGAGTAACCGTTCATTCAACTACACCTTCAAAAACGCTTATTTATTCAAAGAGAGACGTAATGAAACGAAGTTGAAATCATTTTAACTTTAATCGCCACTTTTAAAGGCTCAGCTGACCAGCAGATTATCGATGTTAAGACAGAGATTTCACTTTCGTTGGACATGACAAGCTAGTTTCACATACATACCTGACTCGGTCTGAAAGACAGACGCAGGTAATCGCACAAGCTCAGTCGATCTCTCTCTCATTCGTTGTCTGTTTAGGCTTGTTAAGTGCATATCTACTGAGCCTCATAATAAACACATTATGTTATCATTACTAACTTATTACTAATTTAATATTCAGCACACAGGCATTAAGTGAGAAGGGCAAATCCTTAGGAAAAAAGAAAACAGGCAAATATCGCGGTTGCTGCGGTTGTTGCATTCCTCTGCGGTTATGCACGTCAATAGCGCGGTATTGCGATATTGCGGTTATCGCGACAGCCCTATGGCATCATTCAGGATACATACTTAAAAAGTGTAGCAATTAACTGTTACACTTACCTCCACCATAAATCTCCATTGTCGATTCTCCTTAATGACTCTCCACTGCTGGTTAAATCAGGTCCTGTAAAAATTCACTGTGATTAGTCATGTGTCAAAATATCAGTGATATTCAACTTACCTGTCGGTGCACTGTTACCCTAGGAAAAAAAGACAAACAATAGTATTGCCTTTTACTTTTGCTAATCTTTGTTAGACTCATGGTTACATTTAAGGTTCACTGAAAAATTCAGCGGCAGAGTTACGTTCACGACTCTAGTCATTGCAAAATGACTGAAGTAGAAGCATCCAAAGATGTGTTTTCACGAGACTTGTTATGCACTTATTCGCAGTCACAAAGTACAATATTTGCATGTGCTTGTCTGCTTAGCCTTGCCGGTTAAAACATTTCATTCGCATGCTGTTCTGACGTGCACTTTTTCAGAGCGCGTACACCTAGTGTGTGTATACTAAAAGGCCAGTCAAATAGCACCTGATTACTAAGTTATCATTTGATTGCGAGAATACTGTCAAAAAGATGTTCTTACTATATTCTTGGGTCTGGGGACATTTCAATTACATTGCAGTCTATGGAGGGTAGAAAGCTCTCTGATTTCAACAAAAATATCTTAATCTGTGTTCTGAAGATGAATGAATGATTTACAGGTTTGGAACGATATGAGGGTGAGCAATTATTAACAATATTCATTTTTGGATGAACTATCCTTTTAAGAAAAGGCTGAGGGTTATGATGAATATGAAAAGAATAAAAATGCAGAAGTTCATTTGAAAGTCTTAGTTTTACATACCTTCATGTTAATGAAACAATATTGATTTTCCTCAGATCACCTTCTGAGCCTACTCACTCAGAAAATAGTAGGAATGGAAAGCGAAATGAAAGCGATGAGGAGTTCAATAGTAGCGATGTACGACCTTTATGCTCGCGCACTGGGTGATGGGACTGGTCAGCGAGGAGAGGAGATGAGCCTTGATGTCTGTGGCACAGTTGATGAACTTCTCTCCCTAGAAGAAAAATTGAAGGACGACACATTTAGGAAGAAAGTGGTGTGTTACTTAAACAAGCTTACAAATTTAATTTACAAAAAAAAAAATTTCAACTGATGTATTTAGATGTATTCCATCTTGCAGACACATCATTTAAGCCTCGTTGGAGGTCCAAACCCTGGGGAGAACACTCGGCGGGTAATGCGGGCAGTGGCCTCCTACAGTGTGTGGAAGGACTTCAGCCTAAAGGGGAAAAAAGGGAAGAGACCACTTCAAAATATGACTGTTATGAAAGTCATAAAAAGTAAGTCCAATAAATTAGTTAATCTAAATTATACTACGGGGCATTTGAATTAGGGATGCACCGATCCGTATCGGCCGATCACTTGCGCGTTTTGTCAGTAAAGCCGGTTCTGTAATCAGCGGTAAATGCCATCAGGTGCGTGATTTCACGTTGAGCCGTATATACTACACACAGCCGTTGTTTACCGACGTCAGTGAACAACGGCTGTGTGTAGTATATACGGCTCAACGTGAAATCACGCACCTGATGGCATTTACCGCTGATTACAGAACCGGCTTTACTGACAAAACGCGCAAGTGATCGGCCGATACGGATCGGTGCATCCCTAATTTGAATGTTTGAATTTGATTGGCTGAAGTTCTAAGGTGTGCATTATTTTCAGGGAAAAACAAGGCGAATATAGTTCCAGGCAGCTCTGGACTGCTTTACATGTCTATATCACTTCGCCACACAATTTCAGTTATTTCAAAAGTCATTACAGACTAAAACAGCAAGATAACCTAAATAAATAAAGTAAACAAAAGGGTAAAAAAAAGAAAGAAAAAGATTTCCTTTTTTTTTGGCCACAAAATTGCATTGTATTATGTACGGAAAGCACATACTCTGTTTCTCCCACTCTCCCTTACGGACGCACACACATAGTTTCGCACACACATTAACATACAAGCTAATGCTGTTAGTGCTGCTCTGACGACTGACAACTTAAAAACTACGGAACTACAGGAACAACGCTACTGTCCCTGAAGAAAATTAACTTAAAGTTTCACTATTAGTAGAGACACTGCTGCTGATCACTTTTTAGAGATGAACAGACTTCATCAGCTTAATCTATCACTCTCTTTTTCCGTCTGTCTGTCTAAACTTCATAATTCATTATTGTGTGAAGTCCGCTCTCAAGGGCTCAAGCATCGTAACTAGGTCTAAAATTACATTTTGTAATTAGCAACGTAGGTGGTACATGAGCTGCGTAAGAAATGATTCCTACTCACAACAGCATTTTAAGGACAAAAAAGGGCTGAACGCCATGACGTAATATCATCTGATCGATGTCTTGAGGTGTGGTAACTAGTATAAACAGAAAAAAATGACTTCGGTCTGTTAAATTCTTATAAAAAAATAATGCACACCTCCAATTCAACGTAGTCAATTATTCCTTACACAATCAGTACTACCAGTAATTTTTGTTTTTAAAGTATTGTGTCATAATTATGGGACTTCATTTTACAGCGGCAGTAATGAGTTCCAATCCAGGAATGCAACAAGCTAAAGTGGAGGACATTGTGGCTGACACTTTAAAGCATGCTCCAGCAAGGTGTCAGAATGTAAGTTTCTTTTTTAGTTTGATCTTCAGGTTCCTAAAATGTCATTTTCAAGAATTGAAATGTGCTTACATTTTGATTATGATATTTGTAAGGATCTTAGTGATTTTATTTCATGGTTAGGCTAAGCTTTTAACCAATAATAAAAAAAAAAAATTGAACAGAAGGAAATAATTAAATTAAAGTGAAATTATTGTGCATCATTCCAAAATGTTTACAGTCAAAGGTATATTGCCAACAACCATTTTAGGATTTTTTTTTTTTTTTTTTTGGTCCTAGTGACTTAGGACCTGGTTTTGGTGCTAAAATGCTAAATGACATACTTGTAGAGCAAAATGTAGCAGTCCTAAAATTGGGACTGACACGCCCATTGTTTTTACAACTGCATTTTTAATCTAAACATCTATTATGTCATTAGTAATATTTATAATTTATTTAATTGCTTGTAACTGATCATCCTGCACATGCTAAACTACACCCAAATGTTACAGTTTAAACGTAAATGCACATAGCTATGGTAAAATAGGGAAGGGCCTCTTCCCTATTTTAACATAAATTAAACATTAACGGCCCCATCATACAGCCGGCGCGATGCAAGTGTTTTTTTTTTTTTTTTGCTAGTTTTTAGCCATATACATTTTCAAGTTTAGAGCCAGGTTGTAGCAAATGCACTTGCGCCCATCTTTTTGCCCACAGGCTTGCTGATCTGAAAACGAGGCGTGTTCAGAAGCGTTGTTGGAGCATTGCTATTTTGAGGCAACTAAATACGACTGCGCCATTAACAAACTAAAACCTTTAACTAACTAAAACCTGGTCTACAGTCAATTGCGCAGTTTTTTGAAAGGGCGCGTTAGTAACATGCCTCTAGGCACAACGCGCATACACTCTGCTTATTACACACATGCAGCAGCAAGCAAACATGACAAATATTAAAAATGAAAGGATTACAATATTAAAGAGTATTACTGTGTACGCTTGGACTTCAAGCACTAACAGATGCGCTTCCTCTCTGGATAAGCCTTCAGTTTTTGCTCTTGCAAATTCGTTAGGCCCCAGCCACACCCACGACCTACAATTCTTTTGGACCGCGCCAAACCGTTTTTTTACGTCGTCATGAGCTTAGATTATTAAAATAGGGCCTAAGTGGCATATTGTTAACACGATATTTTAGCGGATGTCGTTATATTATATGTGTTGGTTTCCCTTACAAAAATGTAATTGTAAATTGTCTAGGAATTTTTCAACAACAAAAAAACTATTAATATTCCATTTAAACATTAAAATCAGTAGGAATTATGCATAGTTTTTTTTTTAACAGCAGAAAATGAAACTTTATCTGGTACGTCTATAACGAATATGGACCGTGAGATTACGTCTTCACAACGTGCCAGTTTGGTCATTGGGACGTCCTCACCACGTTCTGACAACGCACCACTACAACGTCGCCACGACGAAAATGGGAATCACAAAGTTACGTCGCTGGAACGTTATTTGGAACGTCGCTGCGACCAATATGGTCTCTTATAGTCACGTCCTCACAACGTGCCAGTTTGGTCGTTGAGACGTACTCACCACGTTCCAGCGACGTACCAAATAACGTCGCCACGACGAATATGGGAATCACAAAGTTACGTCGCTGGAACGTTATTTTGGTACGTCGCTGCAACGAATATGGTACGGTCTGGTTACGTCGTCACGACGTATCTGTGTTAGCTGGGCTAGGCCTATGTAAACGATTTTGAAAAGTTTAATCGATTCACGCTGTATATCATCGCTGCCTAAGATATGTCATATCACCCAGCCCTAACATGCAGTAATGTTTTAAACACATTTGACTAGGTAGTTGATAGATAAATAAATATATATATATATATATATATATATCAAAACTGATTGGCTAACAGCCCAGCAAACACAGTACGTTGTGAGGACGTCGCCAGTTGGTCGTCATTTGGTCAGCGCGACATTACTTTATGACAACGTCGTGAGGACGTTGTGGTAAGGTTCCATATTTTTTAATTTTGGCTAACGTCCCAGAAACGTCGTAGGCACGTCCTTAAAAGACGTCGCTGGTTGGTCTCGTGGGAAACGTTATAGCGACGTGGTCAGCAGGTCTCCAACTAACTTTTCATATTATTGCACTACATGTATTAAGCTTATTTTTAAAGGTGTAAACCGTTTTAATAGCCAATAATATGGGGAATATACTGAATTCGTCATTTTGCATGATGGAATGAATTATTATATAAGTATAACCCGTCATTTAAAATATAGAAATGTTTGTCATCAAATTAATGGCAAAACAAAAACCAAATAGTTTGCTTAGCAAATGGTGATAATTTATGGTTGTGAATGGTTTATTGAAAGGGGGAACGGGACAAATGTTAAAACCAGCGCACGTCACTTTCTGAGTGCTGCGTAAGTGCGCCGTGCGGGTGCCCGTCATTAACGGTCAACTTCCAGAAGACGGACGAGAAGGAAAAGGTAAGCGCTTAAAATCTACTCTTATTCATATTTTTTTTTGCTGATATAACGTTAGATGACACGTAAGATAAGTAGTGTTTTGTGTTTTTGGAGGTTTTCTATATTAATTTAATAAATAAATGCCCTGTTTGGTTAATGTTAACGCTTAGTTCTGGATGCGGTCTGTGGTAACGTTAAGTTAACTTTTAAAATCCTAAATTAAAATGTTATACCTTATTTTTAGTCTAGTTTGAAATTTACCCACGATACACTATACAGTATTCATTTTTTTTTAATTATTTTTACTTCTACCATAGTAACGTTGACTGCTTGTCGTTCGCATCTGACTATGCTCATGCTAGCCTAGCCGTATTGTAAACTTAAATACAAACCACTGATGTTATATAAACTTTTAATTAGACCGAGGCTGCCGAAATCCCATTCAGTGTATGTGGGATTAATAATGTCCTGCTTTCCTGTCGATTAACAGGCCTGTAAATGGTGTAATTTGCTCGTTACATGTTATTGGTTTTTACATACAACATTTTTACATACATAACTTGCATAATTTTTATGCTAGTGACTTTTCATTGACAAACAGATCTGATAGTTTAGTTTTAACAAATATGTATCCAACAAATAGTTTACTATTTTATGTCCCTACTGCCAGTGAACCAGTTGAGTCATTCAGTGAGTTGCTTATTAGAAATGATGTTCATTGATACTATGTAGTAGTTTAAGGATTTTGGCTAAAGTCCCAGAAACGTCGTGGGCACGTCCTCAAAGCTGGTCTCTGGATAATTTTTCATATTATTGCACTAAATGTATTGAGCCTATTTTTTTTAAGTAGTAGTTTGAATGCTTTATTTTTTGTTCATTGTTTTATCAATGTTTTATTCAAAACTAACATACTTTTTTAAATAACAGGTGGAGAGAGAGTCTGGGCAGCAGCAACATGACAACCATGATTATGATTAGGGATGGGTATCAAGTACAGGTAACTTACTGATTTGGTTCCTGACTTGTTCAGTACCAAAATATATATATAAAGCAACAGGACTAATGGTGCTGCTATTTGTATTTTAGACACAACCACATGACATTCAAACCATCTCTAAGTGTATTGCAGAAAGGATCCAGGATCAAGAGATCATCCATCATGAAGACTGTGTTCAGAAGAACCCAGAAAATCCTCGGTAAAAAACTAAACCTCATTGTTTCAGTGTCACTCAGGCACAAATATAGATTTAAATTGATTTAAGTGGCTTAAATATTTATATTTCAGGCCTCCCTGACCCTTCTGTTGTCCTGGATGTGAAGACATGCTGGAACTGCATTTTCTCATGGTTGAAAGAGTGCTGCAGTATCCTTCCTGGACCCACACAACAAAATGCTCAGGAGGAGAGACAGGTAATCCACAGGGTTGGATTTATCATTTCAATTACTCATAGCTAGATAGATATCAATTGATAGTCTAATTCCAGAGCCTGTGAATGATTTTGTTTTTTCCTCAGTCAGGAGACTTTTTTTTTTTAAATTGTTGATGCTCGTATGATTGTCATATGTCATGGTAACTTACAACAGTGGTTTTCAAACCTGGACCTGGGGACACACAGCACTATACATTTTTGCACATCTCTTTTTACTGACAGATTTGTTCATAAAGCTCTTTCTTAAGGAGCTGATGATCTGAAGAAGGTGGGTTTAACAAGAGAGACATACAAAATGTGCAGTGCTGTGGGTCACCTGGACCACAATTGTAAACCACTGCCTTCATGAGCACCTCCTGTGCTCCTGATCATTTTTAAACATGTTTAAAAAATATTTGAGTTGGCCTGAATTTGACCAATGTAAGACTCCCCTATTTCTAAATCATACACAACCACATCACTTTGCTGTGTTTCCCACAGGATTTGTTTGAGACTTTGGGGGCTGGACCTTCGTCTGTCTGGGGGCATGGCCTAGTGTACAAAAGTATGTACTGTACATTTTAAACTACATTTTTTCTATCTGGTGCACTTTGTATTAAGAGCTCCAACCCATGCTTAGTGTGGAAATTTAACAAAGAAAAAAAGTCAATGCAAATGACGTATCCCTCTTTTTGGTTATTGTGGACTCTTAAGAATTTCGTGAATAGGTTTTAAGCTAAATAGCCAGGACACCTAATAGTAAGATCAAATTCTCTGTGAACATGGCTACAGATTGTGCCTTTCCTTTAGAAGCTGGAGAATAACTGATTTTAAAAGGAAGATTTGCAGTTTTATACAAACGTATTCAAACTGTCTATAAAATTAATTGGTTAATTAGTTTTATTTATATTTTATGTGGATTCAAGGGAAAGGTGAAAAATGAGAAGGCCTAGGAATGACTGAGGAAGGCAGCCGTGAGGAAAATTAAGTAATCATCAGAATGTAAGTTCTTTGCAATCTGTGCATTGTTTATTACAAGATGTGTTTTCATTTAAATTCAAAGCTGAATTTTCAGCATCAATACTCCAGTTGTAAGTGTTCAAAATCATTCTAATATGCTGTGTTGCCCAATTTAGTTGTGTACACTAGGTTGGAGTCACTTAAGTTTTTTTTTTTCTTTATGAAGACCTTAATAGCAAGGATGCATTAAACTGATCTGAAGTGGTAGTAAAAACATTTATAATGTTACAAAAGTAAAAAAAAAAAAAAAAAAAAAAGGTTTTAAACCTTAACTATGTATTTATAAAATTATCCTAAAAAAAATCACAGTTTACACAGAAATATTAAGTAGCACAACTGTTTTCAACATTGATAATAATCAAAAATGTTTTTGAGCATCAAATCATATGAGAATGATCATGTGAAACTGAAGACTGGAGTAAAGGCTACTGAAGAATTCACCTTTGCCTCACAGGAAAGAAATGCATTTTAAAGTCTATTTGAAAAACAACAGAAAACGTATTTTAAATTAAAATATTTCACAGTATTATTGTATTGTAAGTTAAATATAAATATAGCTTTGGTGTGTCGAAAAACATTAAAAAAACTGAAAGACTGCAGATTTTGACTGGTTGTGTGTACATACAGTAGCAACATTAACAAGGTGATTCTCCCTTTCAGCTGCCAGAGAAGGATATTGACAGTACAGCCTCAGGATAGCGAAGAGGAAGAAAAACACCTTTGACATAATTTTCTCATACATATGCCATGTGTTATTATAAAAACAATAAACCTGACTACAATAATATGGTCAATTTTATTAAAAGTTTCAAGTTTGCAAAGAATCTGGAGTATGTGGCACTGCATTAGAGGTACTCTTTGCTGAATAAGACCAAGTGCTGAGCAGGAACCTTATTCTTTAGCAAAACTCCTCATCAACTCTCCAAGAGTAGATCAAGAGTGAAGTGTCACCCTCCTATCCTTTCTTCAGAAGAGAGTACCTTCTGCTGCTGTGGTAAGAAAGACATTCTTCTTTTTCTCTCACAACTGTCCAGAACCTAAATTCTCAGCAAAGAGTCTTCTCCACAGCTGGGGACAGATCTCAGTTTTTTCTGAAAAAGTCAACAGGCTCATTTTCTGTATGTTTTTTGGGTGGGCCTAATACAGGGGATATGTAATCTCTACATTGTTATATTAACATGTTCTTACTGTTTATTAATATTGCTATTTTCTTTATTTCTGTTATCTTCTGAGAAGAATTACGGTCCTTTACTAATTGTTTAGGTTTTGCTTCTGAGAGTGAAGCAGTATTACAGCACTTCACCACCAGATATTTGTAGCAGGTGTTTCATACACAGGACACTCAGAAAACAAATGAACTTAAAGTAATACAGAAATCACTACTGAATTGTTGCTATCTTTGTATCAGTATTTTTGTACCAAACTAGGGGAGTTGTGTTAATAAGAGTAGGCTACTGATAACTATTACTATACTATACCCATCATTAATTAAATATTTAATATTTTTCAGTAAAAGTAAAACATTTTGATCACTGGTTGTATTATTCTTTGATTACTATGTACTTTATGTGATGTGTTCAATTATCTGTGCTAATGACTTGGCTACACTTTACATGGTTAAATAATAGGTGTCATGTTTAAAATGCAATGGCTTAGGTATATGTAGAAAATAACTGAATAAATTGTGATTTAATAAATGAATGCACTGTGTTTTTGCTGATTTTCTGTTGGAATTTAATGATTTTGCATTGGTTTGCATGTATGCAGTGAATATATTTACAAAAACTACAACAATTTGAAAACATAAGGATTTAGTGTTTGTTTTTTACAGCAGAAAATGTTTGAGTTTGTCATTATATACTGATTTCAAGGTGGTAGGAACGTACTCGGTTACTAACGTAACCTCGGTTCTCTCAGAGAGGGAACGAGTACTGCGTAAGCGTAAGCTTACGCTTGGGGGAAAATCCTTTCCGCGAGAGATATTGAAGCCAAAAAATTATCCTTAATTTTGTATTAATGTAAAACGCGTTGCCGCAGTGAGCAGACATAGGCGAGGCGTATTGCGTGCCTATTGGCTGCTCTGCAGCAACTGCAGCACCTATCGAGCGAGGCTTGGCGCGAAACCAGCTCCAATGAGGGCATTTCGCGCCTAATACGTCATCTCCCGCCGAAAGTGGCGTGATCCAAGCCTATAAATATCGCTCGAAGGCAGCTACACTCTGGTTTTTTCATCATAAAAGCGCCCAGAGCACGCGCTTGCACGGCAAGGTACGCAGTACTCGTTCCCTCTCTGAGAGAACCGAGGTTACGTTAGTAACCGAGTACGTTCTCTTACGAGAGGTCTCTCGTACTGCGTAAGCGTAAGCTTACGCTTGGGGACCCCATGTAAAACGCCGTGCATGCCAAGATCTGATACCATAGACCCGAGGGCGATAGCCCGGGGTTCATATAGTGCTTGAACGTGCTTGAACGTATAAGGGGATTAGGACCCTAGAAACACTGGCTCCTGGTGTATCCGGGCAGGTAAACGACCTGGATAAACTTGGAACATGGGTCTAGATATCTGTTAATATCTAGACCGATAGCAACTTGGCCTGTAGGGCGGGAACCTCCAAGTTGTAGAATCTTATGAATGTAGACGGAGAGGCCCAGCCTGCCGCCGTACAACTGTCTTGCAAGTTAATCCCACTCGACCAAGCTCACGACGAGGCCACGCCCCTCGTGGAATGTGCTCTGACACCCAGCGGGCATTGCATGCTCTTGGACTCGTACGCCAGTGCAATAGCATCCACTATCCATCTGGATAAAGTCTGTTTTGACGCAGCCATTCCTTTAGAATGCCCGTAAAACGAGACAAACAGCTGTTCTGTCTGTCTAAAAGCAGACGTGCGAGACACATAGACTCTTAGCGCTCTCACTGGACATAAGAGTCTCGCATCAGCCTCTTCATCCACAACCGGCAGAGCAGACAGTGCGATGACCTGTGCTCGAAACGGTGTGTTAATAGACTTTGGCACATATCCATGCTTGGGTTTGAGTATAACTTTAGAGTCGTTAGGTCCAAACTCCATGCATGTCGCGCCCACGGAGAGCGCGTGCAAGTCTCCTACGCGCTTTACTGAAGCGAGCGCTAGGAGGAATATAGCCTTAAGAGACAGATATTTTAATTCAGCCGCCTGTAGTGGTTCGAATGGTCCGCCCTTCATAGCGTCCAGCACCACAGAAAGGTCCCACGTTGGGACTGAAGGCGGTCTGGGTGGATTTAATCTCTTAGCTCCTCTAAGGAAGCGTATGATTAAATCGTTCCTCCCTATTGACTGACCTAGCGTTGTCCTCGAGAACGCTGCTATGGCCGCCACATAAACTTTGAGCGTGGACGGGGACCTGCCCTTGTCCAGCAGCTCTTGTAGGAAGGAAAGTACATCTGTCACTCCACAGTCTGTGGGTGAAGATCCGCGGGCTGTGCACCAGTCCGCAAATATCGACCACTTCGAGGCATAGAGCCGTCTAGTAGATGGAGCTCTAGCTTGTGCGATCGTTGATATCACTCCTGTGGGGAGTTCATCATATATTCCCTGGTGACCCATACATGAAGGGACCACAGCTCGGGGTGAGGGTGCCAAATCGCGCCGCCCGCCTGCGAGAGGAGGTCTCTCCTCACAGGTATTGGCCACGGTGAGATGCTCGTCATCTGCATCCGCGCTGTGGCTGGTTCCCCCAAAACGGCGCTATTAGCAGTATTGCACACCCTTCCTCCTTCACCCTCTCTATCACCTGAGGTAGGAGAGAGACTGGGGGAAAAGCATAAAGAGGACGGTGGGGCCGCGCATGGGCTAGCGCGTCCTTGGCTTTGGAAAAGAATTCTAGACAATGAGCGTTGTCCTGAGATGCAAATAGATCTATCTCCGCTCTGCCGAATGTTTTCCATAATAGTTGCACCGTCTGAGGGTGCAGCGACCATTCGCCCGCCGGAACATTGTTCCTGGACAGTCTGTCTGGTCCTATATTTAGGGTCCCCCGCACGTGCGCTGCCCTCAGCGAGCGCAGGTTGCGATGAGCCCATACCAGAAGGCGTTCTACAAGTGCATGTAGTTTTCTGGACCTGAGACCGCCCTGGCGATTTATGTAAGCCACTACCGATATGTTGTCAGAGCGGACTAATACATGACTTCCCTTCAATAAGGGAAGAAAATATGTCAGCGCATTCTCCACTGCCATCATTTCGAGGCAGTTGATATGCAGCGATTTCTCGCGTTCTGACCACTGGCCGAACGACGGTCTGCCGTCTAGCAGCGCTCCCCATCCCGAGGTGGACGCGTCCGTGGACACTACTTTCACCTTCGAGGGTCTCTCTAGAGTGACACCTGTTTGGTACCAGCCGGCTGTTCTCCACGGCATCAGGGCTGTAACGCATCTCTGATTGATCGTGAGACGGAGTCGACCGGACGCCCACGCTCGGCGCGGCACTCGCGCTCTCAGCCAGAACTGCAGTGGGCGCATGCAGAGCATCCCTAACTGTAGAACTGATGATGCTGAGGCCATAAGACCTAACACTCTTTGAAAGGTCTTGAGCGGGGCAGACTTGCTGCGGCAGAGCGCGCTCACTGCGCTCTGAACGTTCAGCGCGCGCACTGACGAAAGCTTCGCTGTCATTGCCAGCGAGTCCACTTCTATGCCCAGGAAGGAGATATTCTGGCTGGGGTTCAGCGAGCTTTTCTCCCAATTGACTTTCAAACCCAAGTTCTCGAGGTGATCGAGTAACATGGTCGTGTGTTCCCTGAGCATTGAGTGAGATTGCGCTAAAATCAGCCAATCGTCCCAATAATTCAGTATTGGCACGCCTTTCTGTCTGAGCGGGGCGAGCGCTGCGTCCCTGCACTTTGTAAATGTACGGGGTGCTAGGGACAAACCGAATGGCAGGACTGTGTACTGATAAGCTTGGCCCTCGAAGGCGAATCTCAAAAATCGCCTGTGACGCGACGCTATCTGTATTTGAAAATACGCGTCTTTCAGATCCACTGACACAAACCAGTCTCCTCGGCACACTTGTGCGAGGATTTTCTTGGTTGTGAGCATTCTGAACTTTCGCTTCACTAGCGCTTTGTTCAGTTGCCTTAGATCTAGTGGTCACTTCGGCTCGTAGCAGGTGTGCTGCATCTGCCTTTATCGTGGTCTCGACGCGCGCCGTGTAACGGCGAGGGCGTCGTCGAAACTGGAGCGAATAGCCTCTCTTTATAATGTCCAGCACCCATTTTGAGACCCCTGGGAGTTTTTCCCATGCATCTATCATGTAATGCGAGGGGGTGGGTGCGAAGCGCGCTCCGATCTGTTACTAACGGAGCCGCTTCGGTGTCTGTGACATGCAAGGCTCGGGGTACGCTGACCGCGGGGACTGCTTTCTCTGTGTGTATGTGTGGTTGCGTGGTAACGGCACATTTAACACACTCGATGCAGCTTTAAGCCGCGTAGACTGGGCGTCGTCCGGTTTACAGAAACCGTAAGACCTGCCTGATGTAATATGTGTGGGCACTCTGAGGTGGGCACATATAACACATGCGAAGTCGGTGAAACTGTAGCGAATAGCCTCCTTTAATAATGTCCAGCACCCATTGTGAAACCCCTGGGAGCTTTTCCCATGCATTTACCTGTAACGCAAGGGGGTAGGTGCGAAGCGCGCTCCGATCTGTCAATAACGGAGTCGCTTCGGTGCGTTGTGACGCACGAGTGACTGTGACATTCGAGGCTCGGGGTACACTGACCGCGGGGACTGCTATCTTTGTGTGTATATGTGGTTGCGTAGTAACGGGCACATTCAACACACTCAGCGCAGCCTTTAGCCGTGTAGACGGGGCGTCGTCCGGTTTGTTTTTACAGAAACCGTAAGACCTGCCTGATGTGATATGTGTGGGCACTCTAGGGTGGGCACATTTATCACATGTGAAGCGCAGCCGATTCGGGTCGACTTTATGTGCGCGGGTTTTGTATGACAGGATGTGCTCATGTGTATGTGCATGCGAGCTACACACAAAACACCTTCGGCTATGGCCGGAACACCCGAAAATACACTCCTTTGAGGATTTAATTGGGTAGCCGTGAGAACGGCTCTTGAGTGCAGACAAGCAGGCTGCAGCGCCGGCTTGATGACTGCGGATAACGCTGGAACAGCCACATTTCTTGGAGCTGAGCGAGCGAATACTTTCGGTGGGAGTCTGGCAGCCGCGGGACTCGCGCACCGGCGTTCAACACTCCAAACAGCGTTCGCCTGCATAGAGCGAACGCACTCCTGGTTTCGTTTTTACAGAAACCGGTTGACGTGCATAATGAGGTGTCTGTGAGCACTCTGAAGCGGGCACATTTAACATCCCAAAGCATAGAGTTAATGCACTGTTGGTTTCGTTTTTACAGAAACCAACAGTGCATAATGTGGTGTCTGTGGGCACTGTGAAGCGGGCACATTTACCACGTGTGACGCGCAATCGATCTGAGTCGATTTTATGTGCGCTGTGTTTGTGTGTAGAGATGAGCACTGGTTAGTGGGCATATTCATACGACACATGAAACACCATCGGCCGTGGCCGGGACACCAGATAGTACACTTTATTGGGGGTATATCTGTGTAGCCGTGGGAACGACTTTTGTGTGCAGGCAAACGGGCGACGGAGCCGGTTTGTTGGCTGCAGAAAACACTGGAACAGTCACATTTCCTGGAACTGGACGAGCGAATAACTTTGGTGGGGGTCCGGCAACCGCGGGACTCGTACACTGTCGTTTTCCCAGATGTGCTAGGACGATTTCGGAGGCTCAGGTTTCAACTCAATCCTGGGCCGCGGGCCGCGTCTGGCGGGGCGGCGGCCAGACGAGAAAAAACGTCAGAAAGCGTTAACCACGGGTGCCTCTCAGCAACGGTGAGAGACCATGTTACGCAGCGCTGACGCGGCTAGGCGGCGGCGAGAGCGCGGCGAAGCAGGTTTGACGTCTGACGGCAAGCTTTAGAGGGGAGGGCCGACTTAGCACGCCGTCCAGCGGAGGGCAGACATAAGTGGGCTGCTATCGCCTCTTCTGAGCAGCATGCGCGTTCCCGCTTTGGCGGGAAACGGAAATCCTCTTCCTCCTTCATGGCCCCCCTCGTCAGCGGCGTCGATGGAAGCGGTGGCATACAGCGGCCGCTTTACGTCCGGAACAGAGGCTGACGAGGTCGATGAAGCAGGCGGGCGAACCGGCGAGCTTTGTCGGCTGGAGGAAGGGTCCGGGGCCCGCTGGGCACAGCGCTTTTTACGGCGCGACACCGCGCGGGCGGGGGAGCAGTCTCAGTGAAGAAGGCAAGGCAAGTCCTCAGAGTCGCCATTGGCATCTGCACGAGCCGTATGAAAGCATCTTTAAAAAGACACTTTGCTCTCTTAGAGAAACAGTGTGTATCGCAGCGGCGACACACACTGTAGATTATAAGTGATTATAAAGGATATAGGCGCCGGAAAGCGCAGCAGGAAGGCACGGAAGGCGGCGTGGCCAGCAGTTCCAATGGCTCGTCCCGCTGAGATGCTTGCAGTCGACGGCGGCTTCTTCTCCGGCTCCAGCGATGCGTGAGCTTCGCTTGAAGGATGAAAAAATCAGAGTGTAGCTGCCTTCGAGCGATATTTATAGGCTTGGATCACGCCACTTTCGGCGGGAGATGACGTATTAGGCGCGAAATGCCCTCATTGGAGCTGGTTTCGCGCCAAGCCTCGCTCGATAGGTGCTGCAGTTGCTGCAGAGCAGCCAATAGGCACGCAATACGCCTCGCCTATGTCTGCTCACTGCGGCAACGCGTTTTACATTAATACAAAATTAAGGATAATTTTTTGGCTTCAATATCTCTCGCGGAAAGGATTTTCCCCCAAGCGTAAGCTTACGCTTACGCAGTACGAGAGACCTCTCGTAAGAGAACACATCCTCGGACAGGACTAAAGGTGAGAAGCAAATATTAAAAATACTGGGAAGGTGCTAGTTTGGTCGTTAGGACGTACTTGCCACGTCCTAGCAACGTAACGCAATAACGTCGCTACGACGAATATGGGAATCACAAAGTTACGTCGCTGGTACGTTATTTGGAACGTCGCCGCGACCAATGTGGTCCTTTATTGTAACGTGCTCAGGACGTGCCAGTTTGGTCGTGGAGACGTACTCATCACGTTCCAGCAACGTACCAAATAACGTCGCTACGACGAATATGGGAATCACAAAGTTACGTCGCTGGCACGTTATTTGGTACGTCGCTGCGACGAATATGGTCCGGTCCAGTAACGTCGTCACGACGTAATTGTGTTAGCTGGGAGGCAGCTAACGCTATTTTTCTCCTACACGTGTCAGTGCTTTTTTTATTCTTTCATGTTTACTGAAGGCAAATCTGAATGATGCACCATTTTAACTTTAATCAACAAGGAATTGATCATGATGACACCCTTACCTTAATGCAGAAAAGTCGCTGATCCAATGCTGTCTCTGCTGCAGGCAGCTCACGTGCGAGTGTTAAGGTTGGGGGAGGGGTGTGTCTGAACTAAATCAGCACCCTGATAAAGAGGTTAATTGGCACAAAGTACTTTATGTATTTTGACAATACAAAATACTCATCTTAAATGTATTTAAATACAAATTACTTTAGATTTTTCCCAAAGGCTTTACAAAATACAAAATATTTTGTATTTCAAATACGTATTTTAAATACATTTATCTAAAATACTGCCCATCCCTGTGTATGTGCAATATTGGTTGATGTTTTTGAACATGTAACAAGGAACGACATTGAAAAGAAAATAACAGCCATTACCTCATCCATGGTTAAACCAACAACTAATAAAATACCATAGCCAACATTATGAACCCCACCACCACCCGTCCTTGTTGGAGGACGCTGAACAGACAGAATAAAAACAAATAATACTTAAAAGAACTGTTCTTCTTCTGAAAGAACTTCTTTCCCGTGGCGTCTGCTGTTGCTAAGCAACCATGACCTGATCGCTCAATGAAGACTCGGAAGTTTCAGCAAAGCATAAATGGATTTCCAGCATTAAAAATCGCTTGCAGTAGCTCTGCTATTAATTTTTTTTAAAATGGTTATTGATAAGCTGTTCCTCCAACTTGGCTGTTTTTCAATGTTATTAAGGGAAAGGGTGAAGCTGATTGGTTGGTTCTTGTCACATGACCTGTGTGCGCTTGTGGCATTCCGATGTTTTTATCTCGATGCGATGTATCTCGATTTACACTGACTGCGGTCTCATGAGGAAACGCAGCTTTTTGATATAAAGTTTTTCTTGTTCCCGAATACAAATATTTTTAAAAGTATTTGTTCGAAGTAAGTATTCATAAAAAACACACTATTTGTGCCTTTCCGAGTACCGTATTCGGGTTCGGCTCCACCCCTATATATATATATATATATATATATATATATATATATATATAAACACATATACATAGACATATATATGCCTATATGGCTACCCAGATAACACAGGTACGCCTACAAGATGTCTGTTAAAGATCTCTTGATCTGGAAAGCATTTGCTGTGTACAAACGTCTGGCAGATGCCTGTAAGATGTCAGTTTTACCCACATTCTGATTCAAGAACATCTTAAATACATCTAATAGATGTCTATTTGACATCTGATAGGAAACGTCTAATAGATGTATTGCAGATGAGCAAACTACGTCTTTCAGATGTCTTGCATATGTCTTGCAGATGTAAATGCAGATGTCAAATAGACATCTCCAAGATGTATGTGTGCTATCAGGGTATATACTATATGTATCCATATAACTATATTCATATGAAGGCATTGTGTAAATTCACAAAATTACAATGTATTTGTATTTGTTTATGTAAATGTGAAAATGATACAAGATCATATTACTTTATTTTTAGATGCAACCCAAACTCCAAACGTACTTGGCAGCAGATCAGGACAAAACATAAAAATATAATTCAAAATGGTGAGTATTTCTGATGTAGTTGTTTTTTAAACGAGAGGTTTTTTAAACGTTTTCTTGGCAGTAAACAGAATAAAGTGTGACCGCTGAAAACCGGTCTGAAAACTGTGGCAGAGGAGTTGGCTCTAAGTAACAATGAGGGGCGACCTATAATGGATGGTATTTCAGGTGCTACACTGTCTGACCCTGGTGCTGGCTCCTCTAAGCAAGTGACAGTGGGTATGTGTCCAAAGCCTTACTACATTATTTCTTTTTATATTACTGACTGTATGTTATGCAGTAGATGGAAACACAGTGGCCCTGATAAAGCCATCACACATACATGCAGTCTCCCAGACAGAGGTCAGTATGCAGCAAACTGAACACTTTGAACATAACCTGTTTTACAACATTTCTGCTTTACATTGGCCTATTTTTCTTTTTTAGAGTGTAACAAATGAAGAGACACTGTCTGTCTGTTCTGAGACTGAAGGCACTGGGCTTGCTGAGGTGGGTGATGTTGACTTCATTATTGCACACATGTGAAGGTATGGCAGTAAAGTGACTCTGGTCCTTTTTTCATTTGTTGTAGTATTTTTCACAACCTACCGCTGAACCTGAGGCTTCTACCTCAATGGGATTCAAAAGGAATGTGAACAAGATAATGCTTAAACATTACGTAAAAATTAGAAAGTAGAAAGTGCAAAATTTTGTCATTTGATTAACCTCCAGGATTTTTGGTTTCAGGTGGAAACTGCTCCAAAAAAAATAATAACAAATAAATAAACTGGAGATTAAAGAGCTGGAAAAACAGATTTTTGTATGTACACTAATAACCAACTAACACTTTGGCATGAATACTGAATATTTATTAATGCTACTTTCTCTTGCTCTCTCTCCTTGCTCTATAGCCACATAACTAGTTACAGTGTGCTTAAGTAATATATTGTGTTGTGATTGCTTCTCTGCCAGCTGCACCAGCTGGGTGGTCAAGTGTGATGGGATCAATTTCATCAGGGAGAAGCTGGTTTAATGCTGGTACTCGCTCCTTTCTGATAGTGGCTATGTTGTGCAGAATAGCACATGCAGCCACTATCTGTGATGCCCTTCTGGCGACACTCTTAAGTGCCTTTAGGATGCCAAAGGTCATCTCTACCTTGACCCTGGTTTTACTGAGGGCCACACTGAATCGGTTTTGTGATCGTGTCTGGGGGTCAGAATAAGGGGTTAGCAAAAACCTCTGGGATGCATATCCCCTGTCTCCAACTTACACACCATCAAAAAGCCCTGTCATAAAACAGAAAAGGAGGAGTTTTAAACAGCAAATTTGTCATTCAGAGAAATTTTATTTCTGAACATGAAACATTTAGAGAGGACCAAACCTCTGTGGCCTCATAGCTGGCTAAGGCCAGAGCATTTCTTTCCATAGGTTTGCAAATGAAGTTTCAGGTCTCTTTTATAAGTGAAACTCTTCTCACACTGAAGACATTTGAATGGTTTCTCTCCAGTGTGAATCCTCATGTGAGTCCTAAGGTTTCCTTTAACTGTGAAACTCTTCCCACACTGAGGACAAGCGAAAGGTTTCTCTCCGGTGTGAGCTCGCAAGTGAACCTCGAGGACGGCGTTGTGTGAGCAAGTTCTTCCACAGTGGAGGCACATGCAAGCATTTTCTCCAATGTGAGATTTGACATGATTCCTAAGCAATTTCTTGTCTGTGAAACTCTCTCCACACTGCTGACATCTCAAACAGTTCTCTTTTAAATGCATCTTCATGTGTTTACTAAGGGTTATTTTACACCTGAAACTATGTCCACACTGACCACAAATATACGGTTTCTCTCCTGTGTGAATTCTCATGTGATTCTTAAAACTGTCTTTGCGTGAGAAGCTCTTTCCACACTGTTGGCAGGTGAACGGACTCTCTCCAGAATGACATCGCACATGAGTATTTAGGTTTCCTTTATGTATAAAACCCTGTCCGCAGTGAGGGCAAGTGTAAGGCCTCTCTCCAGTGTGAGTTCTCGTGTGGACTGTAAGGCCTTCTTTCTTAGAGAATGTTTTTCCACACTGCTGGCAGAGGTAAGGCTTCTCTCCAGTGTGAATTTTCATGTGGACTGTAAGGCCTTCTTTCTTAGAGAATGTTTTTCCACACTGCTGGCAGAGGTAAGGCTTCTCTCCAGTGTGAATTTTCATGTGGACGTTAAGGGTTCGAGTTTGGTCAAATGTCTTGCCACACTCTTGGCAAGTGAAACCCTTTTTAGTTCCATTCTTTTGAGCTCTTTTTCGTGAGGAAGACTTTTTAGTCTGTAAGCAAGCAGAAGTTTCTCCAGTTATGAAATCGTCATGTTCCTCATAGTAATATTTATCCTCCATTTTATTCAGTTCTTCACTCTCCTCTTTCATCCCCATCAGGTCTAAGGGAAAAAGAGTCAAATACAAGTTAACACCAGTTTCATGGCACAAAACAGCTGGTTTCTGCACCCACTAAGTCAGACCGAGCTTTATTGCCAAGTATTTTTGCTCAGTTCTTTTTCAGCTAAATGCTGTTTTTTGTTTTGTTTTTTTCTTTGTAAAAGAATCAAAGAATACTGAAAAAATAATGGTACACAACTGTTTTTAACACTGATGAAGTCTGAAATGTTTCTTAAACAGCAAATCAGCATATTGATTCCTGAATGATCTGGAAGACTGGAATAATAATGTAAATTCAGCTTTGCCATTATAAATTACATTTTACATTTTTATTCAAATAAATTATTATCACAAATGGTTAAAATATTTCATAATATTACTGTTCTTATTCAGTAATTCAGCCTTGGTGACTTTACAAGTCTTACTGATCCCAATGTTTTTTTTAGAAGTCATCAAGACTGCTTTAATTTAATCAAAAATACAGATAAAAACTATGATACAGCAAAATGTTATTACAATATTCTTGTGTTACAAAGCTGAATTTTCATCAGCTGATACTCCAATCGTTTGTAGCATAATTTTTCATTAGATTTATAAATATTTTTGGAACCTGTGATTGTTTTTTTCAGGATTCTTTGATTAATAAAAAGTTAAAAGAACAGCATTTAGTCAAAATATAAATCTTTTCTAACAATATAAATTTATGCTATGACGTTTTATTAATTCAATATATCCTTGGTGAATGAAAGCATTAACTTCTTTCAAATAAAGAAAGAATAAAAATTTACTGACTCCAAAATTTTGAACATTATACATGTAATATTGTTCGGAAAAAAAAAAACTTGTAAAAAAAAATCTCAGGTTTCAAAAAATTTTAAGCAACACAACTGTTTCCAGAACCGATAATAAAGCAGTATATTCCGTATATATATTATATATAGTGATTTCTAAAGGATCATGTCACACTGACTGAACACTGGAGTAATAAATTCAGAATTCAGAAATAAATTCCATTTTTTAATGTCTATTAAAATAGAAGAAAGCTGTTTTACTTCATAATACTATGTCACAATATAACATCTGTCTGATGGGAAACACAGATGTGTTTACAAGTCACTGTTACTAATGAAAAAAGAAAAAGAGGAAACAGTCAATTATGATCAATACATGTAAAGTTAATCACATTTTACAGTTTGTTTTATGGAAAGATTGTGTCTGTCTGTTACAAAAATAACTTATTAATTTTTCCCCCTTCTATTCAAATGTAGATACCAGGTTTAATATGAATAATTGTTAATAATACATGTAAATAAATAATCCAGGATTTTCTCAGCTGCACATAAAGGCAGTATCAGTATTTGTCTGATCATTTAAATAAGTGTAAAATGAAACTTGAAACTCAATGATAATTTATTAATTTTACAACGCGTGTAAAAGGCATAAAACAGCGTGAATGGACATCAAATCGAACGCTTTAAATGTTTTTAAACACCAGCCTTCCTTCAGCCGAATCGAGCAGCGCACACCGGTGACGTCACGTCGTCTCGTCATAATAAAAGTCCTGTATCTTGTGTAGAAATGTTCATACAGAAAACATATACAGTAGTCAACATTCGAAGTGGATCAAAAAGATTCATCAAAAGTTGTCCAAAGATAAGAACGGGTATTCTTTTTGGTTTTAGGACGAATTCGATGAAAGGTTTTGATCCACTTCGAATGTTGACTACTGTATATATGACAAAACACACTTAGGAGGTTCTTGAAGTGATTTTAATGTATTCAATTCTTTTGTCTTTCTCCAAAGTAAGTATGTGTTGCTTGAGGTCTTTTCCAGTCGTTTTCAGACATGAATATATCTTAACATTTGTCTTTCACATTGCTATTAGGGGCTACATAGATTTTTTTTTTTTTTTTTGAGCTCTAATGCGAACATATGACAAAAAAATCAGAGAAACCATTTGATTTATTAACAATATACAACAGAGACATAAATAGAAAGTCAAATTACTAATGGAAACCTTGCATTTGATTATTTTCTTAACATTTAATATTTCATAAATTGTTAATTATCCTCTTTAGCAATACACATCTGACAAATTACACATTTTGTTTTGTAGTAAAATATTTATGCCTGTAATACAAGTGTAGTGTGTGAGTTACACTCCTGTATTAAAAATCTTGTTTTCAAGATTTTCTTTTATTTCATTGGTTCAAACAAAACAAAATTAAACCAAACCAAACAAACAAACAAGAGAAGAACATTTTATTTTTCATACTCACAAAACAACTGCCAATCGGTAGTTAAAAAGAATCACCGGAGTAGAAATAATGTTTCAGAGAAAGAGAACATGGAGGGCTTTACTATGAAATAAAGAAACAAAAATTGTGAAAGGTGCATGATACTCTACCGTATAAATATATTTTAGATGATATCCCCGTAAGAGAATCAAAAAATGCAATGGAAAGTTTAAACTGATTTAATATTAAATTACTTTGTTTGTATATAACGTTTATAATACACAAAGAGCTTAAAATATATACAATGTGATAATATACGCTACAATAAGCAATACAAGTACAGTTCTGTTGAACACTAATCTATTAAGCAAGCCCAATATTATAAATATTACAATTTGTATATATTTGTCAAATAATATTTTTCTAATTTCATTACTTATATTAATATGTATTTCGCCAAGAAAAAAAAACTCTTAATAGCATTGAGAAAAGTTTTATTGTTCATATGCTTCTCTGTAAATATCTACGCAGTTTTGGATTGTAGTCACAGAAGCGCGTGAACAGGACTTTTACTTGGATCTGGTAATGCGACGTCATAAGGCTGCGGCGCGCTCCTGCATCTGTGTTTGCTTTCAGTTCAGGAAGGTCTGTAGTTTTAATCATTTGAAATGTTTAAATTCATACAATGCGTTCATTCTATTTTATATGTTTTACAAGCGATTTAAACTTTATAATTATTGCGTGTAACATTGTAATATTGTATATAATGATAAACGTTATTTATTGTGAGTAAAGCGCATCCACAGATCAGTCTGATTTCTCTCTCTGTTAGTGATTCAGATCAGAAACACGAATTACAAACTCCGAGTCAATTGAGTCAGTTGATTCACAAAATGATTCACTGTTTCGAATCGCCGCTCGCTGAGAGACCTGCTGCTCAAAACACTGCAAATATGAGAACAAACTCAAATATGTGTAATGACAATTTTGACAAACAATTGCAAATGTTTTTGTTGTTATTGTAATGACAGTCTTAAAATAAAATAGCGCCTTTTTTTCAAATATGCCTCGATTAAATGTAATCACTAAATGTTAATTAAAACTGAATAGTAAGTTGAAGTTTTGAGTGTTTGTCTAATCAGATCATTTAAGATCAGTGCACTGACTACTGAACTAGGGCTGATTGAGATGCACAGAGATTTTTTTTTCTTGTTAATAATTGTCTTTTTAAACAGGACAAAGTTTCCAACCACAGAAAAAAAAAAAAACTTCTGGTTCGGCAACTGAGATCCATGTAACACAAAGATGGCGTTTATTAAAGAGGAGAGTGAAGACGTGAAGATTGAAGAAACATTCAGGGTCAAACATGAAGATACTGAGGAACAAACAGGTTGGTTTTCATTCTCAAAGCTGAACTATCCTATGAACTCTCCTCTACATTTTCTCAATTCATTTGCCTTTGGCAGGTGTTTTTCTACACTGTCTGCTCTCCTGCAGCTTTCTTTTTTTTTAAAGGATTTCAGCTTCATTTTTTGTTCTTAGAGTTCTCTTAAAGTGATTTAAAAAAGACTTGTGTCTCGCCATATATTAAAAATTTAATATTCACTGCTAGGATTGAGTAATATTTTCATATGAAATAGGTAAATAAGGGCTGTGTGCCTGTGGTATTGCTCTGGTGTAATGATGACGTTTGTGAAATAAAGTCTGGTCGTCGCTTTCACTCGACTAGGGCTGCCGCTTTAATAGTTTACTGAAAGTTAGTTTATGAGAAGAGTCCACTTATATTTTTAAGTTGGTCAGTCACAGAAAAAAATTTGTCCATGTCAAAAACCTTAGAGAGATTGTTAACATCTAGGTCTAATTGGAGTATATTGGGCAGGAAATAAAAACATTCGATAATGGTTCATCAACCTCACATCTGGCTTATCATTTGAAAGTGAAGCATGTAAATAAGCAGCGGACCGCTTCATCTGGTGACTCATGCTGGACTGAGACACACCAGTTTATCATCCGCCTCAGTATTTAAGGTGCTTTTCCTAACATTGTTATATTAATCTTCCTCTGGCTGGTCAAATGCTGGGGTTGTGTGATGTTTGCTTCAGAGAGGCGTGTTAGGGGTGGGTTTTACAGAAGCGTTCTTCTCTCAGTGGAAATGCTGCTTGATTTTGGGCTCGTGGTTTGAGGTGCAAAACCGTTGACCCTGTCCAGCTCATTGTTAGCCCTGGAACACACTGACCCAAACTGGCTATTGTCAACATGAGTGTTAAAGGAACACTCCACTTATTTTGGAAATAGGCTCATTCTCCAACTCCCCCTGAGTTAATAAGTTGAGTTTTACCGTTTTAAAACCCATTCAGCCGTTCTCCTTTTCTGGCAATATCACTAAGCATAGATTGTAAATGTAAAGATGCGATTTTCTAGGCCGATAAGATTAGGAACTACACTCCCATTCCGGTGTAATAGTCAATGAAGTTTGCTCCCATAATATGGGCACAGCAGGCGCAGTAATATCACGCAGCACAACGTGACCAACTTTATAGCTGGGAACTAATTTCAGGCGCTGCTTGATATTACGTCCATATTACAGCAGTAAACTTCCGTGACTATTACACCAGAATGGGAGTGTAGTTCCTAATTATATTGGTCTAGAAGATCACATCTTTACATTTTCCGCTGGTCTTAATACACAATACAACTTCAGAAGAGTCAAGTTTTAAATAGGACAAAAAAATCGAAACTTGTTGGTCATTTTTTAACGTGATGCTATTGGTCTAATAGGATTCAATGATCTATGCTAAGCTATGCTAAAAGTGATGTGGCCTGAACAGGAGAACGGCTGAATGGATTTCGAAACGGTAAAACTCAACTTATTAACTCGGGGGGAGTTGAAGAATGAGCCTTGGGGTAGAGTGTTCCTTTAAAGTCCCCAGGATAAGAGTTTTCTCAAACTTGAGGTACATCAGACAGCAGATCTGCAAATTCAGGCATGAAATCTTCATTTGTTTTAGGAGGTCTATAGACTGTTACAGTGGCAGTAGTGATGGTTGCAGAGACACTCAGAACAAGCCAGCGGGAGTAAATTCTTAAAAAACTGCTTTTGCGGTTTAAAAGTTATTAGCATATACTTGACTGCAAATTGTCCTTTAGTTTCACAACTTTCCTGTAAGCGGTTCCACGGTCTTCCATAGATTCGAGCGAATGAAGAAGAACACCAATGATTACAATAGGTGCCTGCCTTCGGTGCTAGGCCCCCTTAATTAGATCTTCTAGGTCAAACTGATTTTATTATTATTTATTATTATTTTAAATAGAGGGTTTAAATGCCAGCTTGATAGTAGAAAGATCCTAAATAAGTGAAGAGTTTTGCAAATTACATGGAACACCTCTTACAACTGCTTAGTACAGCAGTCCTCACATCCCACCGCTCTGCAAATTTTGTGTCTATCTCTGATCACAAACAACATTTGTTCTATTTGAATGGAAGTGCCCTGCAAAGTGGACATCATAGGATATCCTGCCATGATTCCAGTTCAAAGCAAGTGTACGTGTTTCATTTAAAGATCATTTAAGTGTACAAGACATTGTAGAAATTGTATTTATTTACAGATGTCACACTTCACATGTCTCTAGTAAGATTTGTCTGTGTGGGAAGACGCTGCAGGCGGTGGCGTAGTGCAAATTAGTGAATAAATTTTCCGAAGTGAAGTAAACTTCAACGGGTTTCCAGTGCTTAGGGAACAATGAATACTGTGTAGGGACCATGTCAGTTAGTACACAGTTCATGCACAGAGCTCAACTGACCTTATGCACGGAGCGTTCTTTAGAAAGATAAGCCAGCTCGTAATCTTCAGCTGAAGCTAATTTTATATGTGATATATATAGACGGTTTCATCGGGCCCACGCGCCTGGACCTAAGTTAACTTCCGGTCTGTATTTATCTGTCTGGTTCGTGTCGCGGGCTACAAACGCAGCTAATAATGAATAATGAAGTTGGTCTCAGGTTATTGTGCTGTGGTATGTGTCTCCCAAACATTTATTTATTTGTGGCGACCTGCCACGATATAAAAACCGACTGATTTTTCAATAGACTCCGTTGAATAAACGTAATGCACGTTTAAAAATCAAACCGAGGCGTGGGTGTTTTTATATCACTGTATTTCTGAAGAAAGACTGTCTTTAGAAAATGTCATTTTCATTTCATCCTGCATAAGGCAGCGTTTTTAAATTAAGAGCTGCTTTGTCTATAGCCATTACCGGGGAAACCTCGTTTCTCGTGCTTAAAGCACCTCCTGCTGGCAGAGGATGAGTTTGCATTTTTAATAAATCAGTCCAATTTACGCAGCCAACATATTTCGCTTGTTATTAAAAAAAATCTACTCTAGAAGGATTTAGCTGTTGTTACTGATTCTATTTGGATGTCTACCGGAAGTTAAGTTTGGGCCACAAAAGCGCGCATGCGCAGTAACGTTTGTTTATGTTGTTGCTGTTGAAACCGTCTATAGGTGGAGACTCTTGAGACTCATCTACTGCCTCGTTCTTATCAGAAACTAAGAAAAATAATAATCGCAACGTCCTAAATAATAATAGCTGCATGAAAATTCAGTTTCATATTTTTTTTACAATTTATCATTTAAACGGGAGCCTGGCAATCCCAGGAGCCTACCTGCATAGTTGTACATTTAAATGCTGCCAGCTAAACACTAACATAAGATGTTTAAGCTAACGTTAGCTAGCTAGGGATACTTCTCTTCAAGGACATCTTAATGGTATTATCAAGAATGTTATAATCAGTAACTTGCCTTTATAGTCATGAACACATTTTTAAAATCTTACAATATTTTAAAGCCTTTATTATTTTCCAGCTCTACAGCTGTGAAATAAAATTCACTTAAAGGACTTTAAGGAAATTATATCGAATTACCCATATAACCAAAAGATGGCAGCAGAGGATTAACTATTATACAGCTGCCATTTCAACTCCCTATACTTTTTAAGATGTCTTGCTTTTCAATTTATTATAAAATTACTAGTATAATAACTTTTGTCGTTAAATGGTATAAAGGGAAGTTTGGTCGTCTTAGACAAACAACACTTTTCTTTGATTGTGAATGTGAAAACGAGCAAAGTACGCTCATATTACGGCACAGTACAGTTGACCGGAAATGGCTTGTCTTAACAAGGAAGTAATCCATGCCTATGGTCAATTCTAATGAGCTGATTATCAGAATCAGGTGCGTTACTTAAGAGAGGCATGAAAAATATGCAGAGCAGGTGGGGCATGAGGATTGGAATTGAGAATATGGGCATATAGGATGTAGTTGTGTGTTAGTTTTGACACATTACATGTTTGAATGTTTTGATGCTTTTTTGTGTCATTAAACTGGGGTTAACTTTTACTTGTCTTTTTTTCACCCTAGATCTGATGGCACTGAAAGAGGAGAGTCAAGTACTGAATGAAATGGAAGAGAAAGATCATGATTTCATAAATGGAGAAAAATCTTTTAGTTGGTCACAGACTAAAATTACTTCCTCAAGAAAAAAGACTCGAAAGACAGGAAGAAGTTATTTCACCTGTCAACAGTGTGGAAAATCTTTCAATCAAAGAGATAGTCTTAAAAGACACGTGAGAATTCACACAGGAGAGAAACCTTACACTTGCCAACAGTGTGGAAAGAGTTTCACTCAACCTGGACACCTTGGAGTCCACATGAGAATTCACATTGGAGAGAAACCGTATGTCTGCGAACAGTGTGGAAAGAGTTTCAATCAACCAGGACACCTTGGAGTCCACATGAGAATTCACACTGGAGAGAAACCGTATGTCTGCGAACAGTGTGGGAAGAGTTTCACTCAACCCGGACACCTTGGAGTCCACATGAGAATTCACACAGGAGAGAAACCTTATGCCTGCGAACAGTGTGGAAAGAGTTTTACTGAATCTGGACAGCTTAGAGTCCACATGCGAGTTCACACTGGAGAGAAACCTTATGCCTGCGAACAGTGTGGAAAGCATTTCAATCATAGACTGAATCTTGAAAGACATGTTTCAATTCACACTGGAGAAAAGCCTTTCACCTGCCAACAGTGTGGAAAGAGTTACACTCTAAAAGGAAGCCTTACGAGACACATGAGAATTCACAAACAGCCTTATGAGTTTGATCAGTGTGGAAAGAGCTTTGATCAACATGAAAACTTTGAAGTTCATAAGAGAGCTCATAAAGGAAGTCCTTACTCATGCTCTGAGTAGAGGATGGATACCCGAGCCGAGCCCGACGGAACCCGATGGGCCGGGCCGGGTTCGGACAGATATTTAGAAAGGATGCTCTGGTTCGGGTCGGGCTCGGTCACATCAGCGCGGTAGTGCTGTAGTACAGGGTAGTACAGGCTCTAGAAACATTGACATCCTGTCTGCAAGACTTGTCAAAGTGGATGGCCCAAAATTTTCTCCATCTTAATGAATCCAAGACGGAAATCATCCTATTCGGCTCAGCTTCTGCTACGGCAGCTCTTAAATCAAACTTAAAAAATTTGGAACCAAATATGAGATCATCTGTCAAAAATCTGGGTTTTCAAATTGATAATGAGCTTAAAATGGATGCACAAGTTAACTCTGTGGTTCGGTCCTGTTTCTTTTATCTACGCCAAATCGTAAAACTTAAGCCGTTTTTAAATTTTTCGGATATGCAGAAAATCATTCATTCTTTGATATTTTCCCGCCTAGACTACTGCAACGCACTTTATTCCGGCATTAACAAGTCTACCCTGGATCGGTTGCAGCTAGTCCAAAATGCTGCTGCCAGACTCCTGACGCGGACACGTAAATACGATCATATCACCCCCATTCTCGTCTCGCTTAATTGGTTACCTGTAAAATATAAAATTGAGTTTAAAATTTTGGTCCTGGTGTTTAAATCGATAAATAACCTTGCCCCATCCTATCTTGCAGACCTTTTTGTAAAACATGCTCCCTCTAGATCACTCAGATCTAACAACCAGTTACTCTTAACAGTGCCCAGAACTAGATCAAAGTTTAAAGGCGATCGTGCCTTTGCGGTGATTGGACCAAATCTCTGGAATAAGTTGCCAATAATTATTAGAAAGGCTCCGACTTTGGCTACCTTCAGATCCAAACTAAAACTTCATCTATTATCTATATCATTTTAAATGGCTGATGTCTTAGGATTGTTTTTAGTCTGAATGTTATAATGCTATTCTGTTTTACTATGTTGATTTGTCATTTTCTATCTTTACCTTGTAAAGCACTTTGGGCAACTGTGTTGTATTTATATAGTGCTATATAAATAAAAGAAAGAAGAAGAAGAAGAAGAAGTGCGCCTGTGTTATAACGGCGCACGGTGCACTGATGCTCTCATCTGTTGACATTTCCGAACGCTTTCCTACAGTTGCTTAATAAAAGCGGGCTATCCACACAAAAAAGTGCATGTGTCATTAGTATGAGAAAAAAAAGAGATTTTAACTGTGTCGGGCTGGGATCGGGCTCGGACATAAATATCTTAATGCTTGTCGGGCTCGGGGCGGGTTCGGTTACTGCTCTGTCGAACGCGGGCCGGGCTCGGACAGAAAAATGCGGCCACACAATGTGGAAGAAGTTTCAACCAAAAAGGAAACCTTAACAGCCACATTAGAGTTCACTCTGGAGAAAAGTCATTTATATGTGATCACTCCTTACGAGCTGCGTCAGGCGATATGGGGAACGCCACGCTCTGAATATTGTGTGTAACCGATCCGAAGGAGGGAGTGACGTCACATGCGGGGTGACGTAAGCGACCAGGAAGTATAAAAGCACGTGTGAGGGGGCCGACGTCAGCTTTCAGGAATACAGCAAGAGCTCCAGGGACGCGCACCGGGGGGGAGACGGGCACCGTGTAATGCGGTGAGACCCGAGAGGGGCTGCCTTCAATGACCCTGATGCACAACCGTCCAGGAGGAAGACCCTGTTTTGCTTTTTCATATCAGACAGGGTTGACCATAAGTGTCTCTCTGTTGCTACAAAGGCTGCCATAGACCGCCCGACTGTACGGGCTGTCTCCTTAGTAGCGCAGAGAGCCAAATTAGTGGTACGACGGAGTTCTAACAAGTCAACTTCCTCGCCGTCATTAAGGTCCTTTAGCATCATCCTTGTGGCATCATCTTATATCCGTTCTCGTCAAGCCCCACCACATTACCATAGTAATCTGAGGCAGGAATAAACAGATGGAACGAGAACGGTCTTCCTCAAGATCTCGAGATCTCAGCGTGGAGATCGGGGAAAAAAAAGGAAGGCACCGTCTTGGAGGTGGCTGTTTAGTTCACAGAAAGTGCTCATCTAATCTGCTTTTCTGCAGCTCATGACTCTTCTCGGCGGGCCAGTCGATGTTAAATTTGGCTACCGCACGAGTAACCACCTCCAAGAGCTCCTCATATTTTGGCAATTTCTTTCTTCAGCAATGCTCTCCACATCTACCTCCTCGAAGGAAGAGAGGAGAAGCATTGAGCCCTCGTCATGGGGGAAGTGAGTGGGCTTCCACCTCCGGTAGAAGGGCTGTAGATCTGCTGGGTAAGAGAGGAGATAGGGGTTCACCCGTCTCCATCCCCTCCAACAGATCTAGCTGCGAACCCCACAAATGCAGCTGCCGCTCAGCGGAAGCAGGGCAGGCACCGCGGGGAATGCTAGTGAAGGCTCCTTTCTCAAAAAGAGCCTTCCGGGAGCGAAGCACGCAAACAGGAAGCAGATTGCAGTGCTGACAGCCGGCCCCCTCAAGAGTCGACACAGCGTGCTCCGCTCCCAAGCAAACCACACATAAGCTGTGTGTATCCCCGCCAGTACCCCCGCCCATAGCGCTTGACGCAGCTTGAGGTTCCCGGAAGGGAACTTTAGTTTTTGAAGTAAAACCATAGTAACTACAAAATAAACCATAGTTTTACTACAGTATTGACAGTAAAACCATAGCAATGATGAAATTAGCTAGGGATGCACAATATGAAAAATTGTAACCGATACCGATAGCCGATATTTAAGTCCTTCTTGTGGCCAATGCCGATACCGATACCCAATACTTTCATATTTTTTATGATAATTTTGTGCACCCTGAAAAATACAAAATCTACGATAAACTAATGAAATTTATATAACTGGGTCTAACAATCATAGCAAACATCAGTCCTGACTCTTCAAGAATGTTTTTATTTTTTGTGTAAGGCACCACAATTCTAAATAAAATAAAATGCTTTGACATGTGACATGAACCAACCAATCAGCTTCATCCTTTTCTTTAAGAACATTGAAAGCACTGCCAAGGTGGAGAAACAGCTTATCATAGCTGTACATGAATAAACATTTTTAAATAAATTTAATATCAGAGCTGCTGAAAGGGATTTTTAATGCTGAAAATCCTTTTATCCTTTGCTGAAACTTCTGCGTATTTATGGAGAGCGCATGTCATGGTAGCTTAGCAATGGCAGACGCCACTGGAGCAGCGCAAGCTCGAGAGCAGTTTGGAATGAAAGAGAAAGTGGCGTGCCTAGCGTTTTCCACGTGTTTTTAGGCGCGACATGTGAACGGCCCCTAAAACAGATTCACCGTGATGACGACCTCTGACGTGAGATATAAGATTTGTTGTGTTAAAACTTGACGACTTTTTACCTCCTCTCGGAATCCTTGCTAAACATGTGTTGCAAATAGCAGAGATGGGACAAAGTCATTGTTTGGCAAATCACAAGTAAGTCTCAATTCATTGCCCTCGAGTCACGATTCAAGACAGGCAAGTCACGATTCAAGTCCCGAGTCAAGACAGGCAAGTCAGGAGTCAAGTCCCGAGTCAAGACAGGCAAGTCACGATTCAAGTCCCGAGTCAAGACAGGCAAGTCACGATTCAAGTCCCGAGTCAAGACAGGCAAGTCACGATTCAAGTCCCGAGTCAAGACAGGCAAGTCACAAGTCAAGTCCCAAGTCCTACGCTTTGACTTTCGAGTCTTTTCGAGTCTTTTTAACAGAAAAATAAAATGTATACAGATAATGTATGGTTGTAAGATCTGTATTTATTAAACAAACCTTTTTTTATGAAAGAACATTGCTCAGATAAAAATACAAATGTAATTTTCTGAAAAAGTGATGAACAGTGCTGCGTCTCGTCTCCACCGCATATTGCACAAGAACGAGTTGACCTTCTATTGCAAAACAGGTCTGAAAAACCAACTTTCTGAAATTGTCTTTACCTGAAATGATTCAAAACTAAAATATATCCTTAAACTAAAAACCATGCCTTCACCCTCAAAACATGAACTTGGACGAAGAGAGGATCAAAAATATAGTCCTCCAAACAGTATTACATTTACTTAAATGTATTATTAATTCAAAACTTACTCTTCTTTTTGCAACTTCAAGTGTCGAACAATTTCGTGCAATTCATTTTTTGTTGACTATGGGTGAGTGGGGCACAACGCGAATTAACATGCGTGGATCAAATATTTCCACACATGCTAGCATAACCAAATTCACGGTATTTACTAGTTGCCATAGCAACACTGCAGGGAAAAGAATTAAACAAATCATCTACAGTCATGCATAAAGTGTTGTCTCCATCTAAAGATGCCACACTTTCTTCTGGCTCTGGGGGTGCTACACCATTTGGTGTGACCATCCTTTGTGTTTAAAAAAAGTTTTGCTCCAGGTGCACTTGTGTATAGGTTTTCAATCAGGTAGGTTTCTTGAAGTATGGTTCTGGATTTTGTCTCAGTTTGATCTGTTTCTTCATGTCATTCTAGACAGACTGGACGATGATGTGATCAGATCTCTGTGTGAAACACTGGCTTTTGTCAGACAAAAATCTCACTGGATTATTACTATTAATTGCAAAATGAATGTTTGGAAATGTAAAGTGATATTTCTTACTTAGAGGTTGTTCTCAATTCTTGTTTTGGGGTACCCCTGCTCTGTACATTTTACATGTCTTCCTTATTTAACACTCCTGATTGAGATCATCAGCCCATTAGTTCAGTTCATTCATCTCTTTTCCTAACTGATGATCTTCAATCAGGTATAGATATGCATATAAACAGAGCAGAATGATCATTACCGGTAGTAATATATGCAAATGCAAAAGAAAACCAAACTGGACGCAAGAACAGCTGTTACTTCTTGCCCAATGTGTTAATGAAAGCAAGGATATAATGAAAAGTTGGTATAACCACCAAAACAAAAAAAGATGCATGGAAAAACTTGTGTAAATAAATGCAACGTATTTCTAAAATGTTTACATTCTGAGGCAGAGTGCTCTGACACCATTTATGATTTGGTATTAGTAACTTAGGAGTCCTTTGCAAAAATGATTTGTGAAATACTCTTAGAGCAAAACTTTAAAAGGTGCCATAGAATGCATTGAGAAAATATTTTAAATTGTTCTCTGATATCTACATAGAAGGTATATGGAATAGGAAAGGACAAAAAAGAGTTAAATAATAACAGTTGGTGAAAATACTTGTGGCCTAAAGCTTTTGCATAGTACTGTGTATGTATATCTCAGGGGTGCCCAAACTTGGTCTTGGAGGGCCAGTGTCCTGCCAGTTTAGCTTAGTGGTTTTGGGGACCCACTGCTTGGCACATTTTGCATGTCTCCATTATCAGACACATCCAATTCAGGTCTTGCAGTCTCCCCTAATGAGCTGATGATCTGAACCAGGAGTGTTAAATAAGGGAGACATACAAAATGTGCAGATCAGTGGTGCCTCCAGGACAGCTTGGAAAACCACTGGGTGAACCAGTCAAAATGAGCAAACCTATTCTGAATTTCTGTGTCAGGGATGCCCAGACTCGGTCGTGGTGGGCCAGTGTCCTGTAGAATTTAGCTCCATCTTCAATTAGACACACCAGCTAGTCAAGCTCTTACTAGGCATACTAGAAACTTCCCAGCTGGTGTTTTGGCAAGTTGGTGCTAAACTCTGCAGGATACCTTCCCTCCAGGACTGAGTTTGGGTATCTCTGATCTTTATGGATGTGACGTGCAGCATAAATTGTGTACCTTGACAGTTGTGTAGTTAGATGAGACAAATTTATTTTTGCCGTTCGGTGTTATGGTGGACTTAAGGTGGGTGACTCCACCAAGTCCCCAACATAGAGTTCACGTAAGGCCTCTTCTCTCCACAGTGCCATGTCAAACAGCGTGGACCCGCATCTCATACGAAGGTCCAGGATGGGTACCTGTGATCTGGTCAACCTGGCCGCTACTGAAAAATGACACAAGGGTGAGGACAATGCAGGTAAGAATCATTTTCACCCTGCGTCCTAATGTTTATACTCTTTGTCCTAAATAGTATGTAAAATTACAATAATTGAGTCCCAAAGTATAGTATGATGAAAAGGGTATGCCAAAATCCCAGGATGGTCTACTACTTCAGGTCCATTTTTTGGAAGTGTGGATAATATTGCCCACAATCCATTGCTCTTCGGTAAAGGACTTGGTCCAGAACTACAAACACAAATAAAACGCATTTAAGAAACTACAAGCATGGCGGTTGTGCATGACCGGCAGTTAAGTAGAGATGTTTAGAAAAAGGGGTTTAAGTTACTAATAATCAACATTTAACATGGTAAAAAATATTTAATATTTAATATTTTTCTCCAATACTGTAGGATGTTAAATTAAATTAAATGTGGAGGATGTTAACTGTGTCAAGACAATTGACAGGCCAGTTTAAGACACAGTTGTGTGACGTGATGGTATGTCCCAAAGCTTGCTTGCTCTTCTACTTCTACTTCTACACTTTTGAGTGTGTACTTTTTCTTCACCAAATGAGTACATACTTATAGGGTGTAGTGTAAGTAGGGCATCAATCCTGGTCTGGCAATCCCTTAACACTAAATATTTTGTGTATTACTTCTAATGTATTCCCATTCAAGATTAATTCACCTAAATTGTGTATGTCAGATAAGGTTGTTAGCAGACTTCATTATCATGATTGAGAAACTCAAGGACAATAGGGGCTTTTGCACTGGGTAGTTATGGGAGCTCGGTTATAATAAGTTATAAGTTAGTTTACATCTTTTAAAACTTTTTGAAATACTGTGTCGGTGTTTCTTATGGCATGCAATAGGTTTAGACCTTGTTCTGACCCTAAAATTATCCTCTGTTCTTGCGGGTTGAACATGCTAAACAGTAAGTATGCCCACCAGTAGTTAAGGGAACTATGAACCTGTCCCTCCAGTGGAAAGCCCCTTATAGCTTACAGTTGCCTATAGTAAGTAAATCAGGATAACTGTGTTAGATATTCAATTATGCTTTTAAAGTCACTCACTTTTTCTATCTGCCCCTGGAGACTCAGGTAGCTCCTGTTTGTGAAGATGTCCTCTTCTTCACCAGTCTTGCGTGGGGAAGGTGGATAGAGGGCCTCTTTCGCTGCTCTTCTGGCCTCCTCAGAAATGGGCAGTGGAGCTGTACTGAATATAATAGTTGCTTGATTGACGAACAACCATATTTGTGCGAGAGGGTGAAGTTTTTTACCACGTATTACCACATACTATATATGTATGTATGTATGTGTGTGTGTGTGTGTGTGTGTGTGTGTGTACCTGGTATTCATCACGTTGTGGGGACCAAATGTCCCCACAAGGATAGGAATACCAGTAGATTTTGACCTTGTGGGGACATTTCTCAGGTCCCCATGAGGAAACAGGCTTATAAATCATGCACAATGAGTTTTTTTGAAGTAAAAGTGTGCACAATCTCCTGTGAGGGCTAGGTTTAGGTGTAGGGTAGGTGTAGGGCGATAGAAAATATGGTTTGTACAGTATAAAAACCATTACTCCTATGGAATGTCCCCATAAAACATGTAAACCCAACATGTGTGTGTGTGTGTGTGTGTGTGTGTGTGTGTGTGTGTGTGTGTGTGTGTGTGTGTGAGAAACATGAAGGCTAATATGTATATTTGAAGTTATATTTGAAATGCTTTCAAGTAATTTTATAGTATACACTATTGTAAGATTTAAAAACTAATGTCTTAATTGTTTTCATTTAGATTTTCATCCTATGACCTTCTGAGGAGATTCTGGGCCTTAATAGAGCCATCACTGCCATATATGGTCAGTGTGACTCAAGCACAGAGAGGCACCTGTACAGAATCAAGCTCCACTGTGGTAAGTAGGACTATACAATACAACTTAATAAAGATTTGGGCTTATGGAAGTTGAGAGAAACATAATGCAAATGTATTTATTTTGAACAGACTCATTCCCTGCAGCCCATTGATGAGATGTTTATGTTCCTCAACTACCTCGCACTGGGTTCAAAACAGCGTGACCTTGCTGACCGGTATGGAGTCCACCAGTCCACAGTCAGTCGGATCATCACAACATGGAGCAACTTTCTGTACACTGTGCTAGGGTCTGTGAGAATCTGGATACCTGAGGAGAAAATAAGGGAACATCTGCCAGCTGAGTTTGAGGACTATGCAGACACTACAGTCATCCTGGACTGCACAGAGCTGAGGTGTCAGTGCTCTACATCACCTCTTCTCCAAAGTGAAACATTCTCGGCGTACAAGTCCCACTGTACTCTCAAAGGCCTGCTTGGAGTGGCTCCTCATGGGGCAGTCACATTTATCTCTCCACTGTATGCTGGTTCCATCAGTGACAAACAGATCATGCGAGTCTGGAATTCTCTCCCTTTTGAGACCTTGAATGGCCATCATGGTTGACCGAGGTTTCCTTGTTGAGGACTTTGTGCCTTGCAAGATCTATAGGCCAGCATTTCTCTGTGGAAGATCCCAGATGTCTGCCTGTGAGGTTAGGTAGACCCAAGCAATTGCACGCCTTAGAGTGCACGTTGAGCACCTCATACGCCGTGTTAAGGAACACAAGTTCTTTGACACCGAGATTCCTTTACGTCTTTTCGGAAACATTAATCAGCTCTATACTGTTGCATGTCTCCTGACCAACTATGAAAATGGACCTCTTGTAAAGGCATGGGCAAAGCAGTGTTTGAGTTCTCTGAAAAACACATTGTCGGTAAATAGCTTTTTTTATGTTCAAATCTTTTATTAGCCAATGTTGCAATAGTTTCTTCAGCCACTTTGTTATAATACATTTTTTGAAATCTATACAAATGACTGGAGGACTGTTATTGCTTACCTTTAGAAATGTATAAAATTGACAAGAGTGTTTTTAGAAATCTAATCTAGGTGCAAGACACCAATCTTGATAGGTCATCACCCAAACAAATCAGTTTATCAAAATCTGCCAAAGTAATACTTAATTGCTCTCCATGTTTAGGAATTTCAGACCCCTGGAGGTTTAGGAATCCCCAAAGTAAAGTATTTTCTTTTTTTTCTCCTCCACATCAAAGTTTTTCTCGAATCAACTTTTTTCTGATTGATAATAAATTGCTGCATTTGGTTATTGCTAGTAGTTATCATCCAATAGTTATTTCAGATCATGCTCCCACATCACTTGATATTAATCTCCCGTTTACATTGCCACTCAAATTAATAATTACATCGAATTTCACGAGTTCCCACTTACATATAATTAGCTGGAGTATGTAAGCATGTTTGGCGTGCTGTCCAGGGAAGGGCTCCGAGGAATGGCCCGAACCTAGAGTACCCCCCCCATGTATACTGTAAATCACAGCCTCCGCTCAATCAGTACTGGTACTTTAGTAGAAACCTATACATAAGTGTGACGAACGCTCAGGCAGGTTGGGATCCATGTGCAGCTTTATTGAGAGAATAAGAATAAACAGACAGGCTTGGGTCAGACAATGGCAAACAGAACAACGAAGGCAGATCCGAGAGCGTAAACGGGGCACAAGCATAAACGTCAGACAGGCAACAGGCAGACAGAAAGTTCCAAGAGACAGGCGGGAGGTTCAATAGGCAGGCAGATCAGAATCAAAGTCGAGTAAACAGTCCAATTCAAAAACAGGGAAACAGGGTAACAGGATAAACGCTCAGAATGTTCGCCAGGCAAAACAAGACTTCGCGAAGTTCATAAGGAGAGACCAGTCTTAAATAGTCTTGAGAGTAATGGCAGACACCTGTAGTAGGTAATCAGCCCAGGTACGGGGATTATGGGAAATAGAGTTCACAGTCAGTATTCGGGAGATGGTTCCCGCTGGTGCTGATCGGGTGGAGCCACAGAGGCGCGATTTGTGACAGAGCCCCCTCCCTGCGAGTGGCTCCTGACACGAGGAGGTATCCGCCGCCGGGGTCTACCGCGGGGTCTAGGGGCAGGTCGTTCAGGATGTGAGTCGTGGAAGTCTCTAGTGAGTGAGGGATCCAGAATGTCACTGGCATTGACCCAGGATCGTTCCTCTGGACCATACCCCTCCCAGTCCACGAGATATTGCAGTGATCCGCCCCGGCGGCGAGAGTCCAGAATTTCCCTGACTCGGTAGACCTCCTCGCCGTCGATGATGATGGGAGGTGCTCTCTGGTCACCGGCCTCCTCCTGGTCCTCCACCCCTCTAGGTTCACCAGCGGGCTTGAGCAGGGACACATGAAAAGTGGGTGAGATACGATACTCAGATGGTAGTGCTAAGCGAAATGATACTGGAGTAATTTGTCTTGAGATTTGGAAAGGACCCACGTACCTGGGACTGAGTTTCTTGCAGGGTTGTCGGAGGCGAAGATCCCGTGTAGAGAGCCACACCCATTGACCTGGGTGATAGTTGGGATGAGGGCGTCGATGTCGATCGGCCTGCTCCTTGGTGCGCCTGACAGCGTGTTGAAGGTGAACATGTGCCTCATTCTATGTAGCCTCACTGCGTTCGAGCCAGTCGTTGACGGCAGGGAGCTCTGAGGGCTCCCCGGACCAGGGAAATAGTGGTGGTTGGATACCAAGTACACACTGAAAGGGAGTGAGATTAGTGGCAGGCTTACGTAGAGAATTTCGAGCGTATTCGGCCCACATCAGAAATCGACTCCAGTCTGGCTGATTGTGATGGCAGTATGATCGGAGGAACCGGATTAACTCCTGGTTGAGGCGTTCGGTTTGCCCATTGGCTTGTGGGTGGTACCCTGAGGTCAAACTGACGTTAATGTTGAGCATCCTGCAGAAGGCGGACCATACTCGAGAAGTGAATTGTGGTCCTCGGTCTGACACAATGTCCTCTGGAAGTCCGTAGAACCGGAATACGTTCTGGCAGAGACTCTCTGCAGTTTCTAGTGCTGTGGGTAACTTAGGGAGAGGAATTAGTCGACAACATTTTGAGAACCGGTCAATAACGGTGAGTATAGTGGTGTTACCTCGGGAGGCAGGTAGGTCGGTGATGAAGTCGAGAGCGATGTGAGACCAGGGGCGTTGTGGTATGGGTAGAGGTTGCAGGAGTCCGGCTGGCAGACGGTGAGATGGTTTGGTCCTGTTACATACTTGACATTCTTGAACGTATTTAATGGCATCAGTTCGTAGGGATGGCCACCAGAACCGGTTATTGAGGAGTTGTACCGTTGCTGCGATACCTGGGTGACCTGAGGTAAGAGACGTGTGAACCTTGGTCGATCACCCTCTGACTGAGAGTTTGGGGAACATAGGAGCGGTCCGCTGGGCAATCATCGGGAGGAGGATCGTTGACCTGAGCTTCAGAAATTTCGGTCATGAGGTCCCATTGGACAGGTGCAAGGATGAGAGCAGAGGGGATGATGGATTCGTTGGTAACTGGAGAAGTGGGTGACTCATACATCCAGGACAGAGCGTCTGCCTTAACATTTCGAGAACCTGGTCTGTATGTAACAGAAAAGTTGAAGCGGGTGAAGAAAAGTGCCCAACGAGCCTGTCGATAGTTGAGTCTTTTGGCTGACCTGAGGTATTCGAGGTTCCTGTGATCCGTGAGTATCGTGAATGGACATTTGGTGCCCTCCAGCCAATGTCTCCATTCTTCTAGAGCCGCTTTCATAGCCAGAAGCTCCCGATTGCCCACATCGTAGTTTCTTTCAGCTGAATTGAGTTTACGGGAGTAGAAGGCACAAGGATGCAGCTTTGGAGGTTCGCCGTGACGTTGAGAAAGAATGGCTCCGATACCTGTATTGGAAGCGTCTACCTCGACGATGAATTCTTGATCCGGGTCAGGATGGTGCAGAATCGGGGCTGTGGTGAATCTCTCCTTTAGGTTTTTGAATGCCTTGGTTGCCTCTGGAGTCCAAGATAGTCGTTGTCGTCCACCTTTAGTAAGCGTGGTAAGGGGTGCCGCCACAGTGCTGAAGTTCCGAATGAACCTGCGGTAAAAGTTGGCAAACCCCAGGAACCGCTGCAGCTCCTTGAGTGTAGTGGGTTGAGCCCAGTTAAGGACAGACTGGACCTTTTTATCGTCCATCGCTACCCCGCCGGCGCTGATTATGTATCCCAGGAAGGAGATTGTCTCTTGGTGGAATTCACATTTTTCTGCTTTGGCATATAACTGATGGGAGATCAGACGTTGGAGGACCTTTCGGACATGGTTGACGTGTTCTTCCAAGGTTTCAGAATAAACGAGAATGTCGTCAATATAGACAATTACGTTGCGGTTAAGCATGTCCCTGAATACGTCGTTAATGAAGGCCTGAAAGACACTTGGACTGTTGGATAACCCGAAGGGCATAACCCGGTATTCGTAGTGCCCAGACGTGGTGGAGAAGGCAGTTTTCCATTCATCCCCCTCCCGGATCCGGATGAGATTATAGGCACTACGTAGGTCGAGTTTGGTGAATACCTTGGCTTTGCGGAGCTGTTCAAGGGCGGCAGGAACCAGCGGTAATGGATAACGGTATTTAATGGTGATGTCGTTCAGGCCTCGGTAGTCGATGCAGGGTCTCAACCCTCCGTCCTTTTTCTTGACGAAGAAAAATCCTGCGGACGCAGGGGAAGTGGATGGACGAATAAATCCCTTGGATAGTTCCTCCTCAATATACGACTTCATGGCTTCAGATTCAGGCTGTGACAACGGAAAGACCCTTCCCTTGGGTGGAATGGTGTTTGCCATGAGTTCAATTGCACAATCCGTGGGACGGTGAGGTGGTAGTTGAGATGCTTTGCTTTTGCTGAAGGCCTCAGTTAAGTCTTGGTAATAATCCGGGATCTGAGGAGGAGTTGACGTTTCCTGGGGTTTGAGTTTGATGGGTTGGTTCAGGCAGTGGTGTTGACAGAACCTGGACCATTGAACGACTTGTTTCTCCGACCAAGAGATGTTTGGGTTGTGAAGTTCTAGCCACGGGAGACCCAGGATGATGGGATTTTTGGGTGATTGAAAAACAAAGAGACGTATCTTCTCGGTGTGAAAGGCTCCTATGGTGAGAGGAATGTCTTGAGTGGTGAAGTGAATTTGGCCCGGACCCAGAGGACGGCCGTCTAGTGCTGCAACCGCCACATGCATGTCACAAGAGACAAGAGGAACATTATGAGTTTCTGCAAAGCCTTTATCAATAAAGTTTCCTGCAGCCCCTGAGTCTATAAGGGCTGTGGTGGTTATTTTCTTTCCGTTTAGTGCTATGGAGACTGGGAGTTCAAAATTATTGGATAGACAGGATGGTTGACTCACCATAGTAGGTTTGCGAGAAGGTCGAGTCGGGCAGTTGACTCTCATATGACCGGGATTTCCACAGTACAGACACAAGTGATGATGAATCCTTCTCTCCCTTTCCTCCACGCTGAGATGGGTGTAACCGAGTTGCATGGGTTCGGTTTCAGGTGAAGCTGGAGCTGTAGGGATGGATTGCCGCGGAGGGCGCCGCACTTTAGCGATGTTATCCACTCGGATGGCCATTTCGATGAACTGATCAAGTGATTTTCCCTCGTCGCGGCAGGCCAGCTCGGTTTGTAAGTCCGGATTTAATCCCTTGCGAAATAACAGCTTTAAAGGACCAACCTGTCTGGGCGGCGAGCGTGCGAAAGCTGAGAGCATACTCGGAAGCAGAGTTTCTTCCTTGACGCAAAGAGAGTAGCAGATCACCGACCTCCTTACCCCCCGTGGGATGTTCGAAGACCTCCCTGAAGCGTCGCAGAAACTCAGTGAAGGTGGGAAGCTGGTTACCATCCTCACTCCATACGGCTGTGGCCCATTCTAAAGCTTGTCCAGTGAGAAGTGAGCAGACAAAAGCGATGCGGCTGTGATCTGTCGGATATATTGAGGGTTGCTGGTTAACAAACATTGAACATTGCAGTAAGAATCCCTTACATTTATCCGGTGAACCGTTGAATTTTTCAGGAAACGCCAGGCGAGGGCTGGCCGTGACAGGCGCTGTATGGATGACGGCAGCGGCGGGAGGTTGGCTGGGTGATGGCGCGGGGTTCTCGTGAGAAGGCATGCGAAGGGCTTGAAGCGCTTGTACCAGTTCCTCAGTGAGAGTGGTAAGCCGGGTTAGTTGCTGTTGATGCACGGCCAATACTGAAGCTTGCGTGGTCAATTCAGCTGACAATTGATGTAGCGCCGCTGGATCTGTGTGGGGCGAAGTCTTCTGTGACGAACGCTCAGGCAGGTTGGGATCCATGTGCAGCTTTATTGAGAGAATAAGAATAAACAGACAGGCTTGGGTCAGACAATGGCAAACAGAACAACGAAGGCAGATCCGAGAGCGTAAACGGGGCACAAGCATAAACGTCAGACAGGCAACAGGCAGACAGAAAGTTCCAAGAGACAGGTGGGAGGTTCAATAGGCAGGCAGATCAGAATCAAAGTCGAGTAAACAGTCCAATTCAAAAACAGGGAAACAGGGTAACAGGATAAACGCTCAGAATGTTCGCCAGGCAAAACAAGACTTCGCGAAGTTCATAAGGAGAGACCAGTCTTAAATAGTCTGAGAGTAATGGCAGACACCTGTAGTAGGTAATCAGCCCAGGTACGGGGATTATGGGAAATGGAGTTCACAGTCAGTATTCGGGAGATGGTTCCCGCTGGTGCTGATCGGGTGGAGCCACAGAGGCGCGATTTGTGACAATAAGAGCCTGATAGAAATATTTATATAAAAAAAATAAATAAAAAAATAAAAAAGTCAGATGGATTTAGAGGCTTTTGCTTCTGAACTCTTGCATATTCACACCGGCCCAGCTGGTGACAGATTTCACACTTTAATAGAGCAGTTAACTGAGGCTGTAATACACATCTGTCATCTGATTTTGAAAAAATATCTTAGTGTATGTCTATTATTTAGACAACAACAACAACAAAAAAAAAAACATTACATTTAAATATCCATAAATATCTGAAATAAACGTATCATTACTTAAATGGTAATATCCAGCTTTAATGTACTGTATTGTACTAATTTGTGTAAATGTCTGTATTTCAATAGGTTTCAGCGAGGGACACAACATAATAAGGGGTGGAACTTTTCTTGAGAAAAACACTTACACAGTAGCTGACAAGACATCCTCAGCAGAAGTCACAATCTGGGGGGAACACTGCATCAACATTGGACAATGGTATAACATGTCCAACATCTCGGTGAGAAAATTCAACAATAAACCATGTCTCAGTTCAACAAAAGACACTGTGATCACATCCATTTCATCTAAAGGCACTGCAGTCTTTGTTCCCACAACAACTTTCCACACTGAAAACTGTGAAATAATTGGCGCACAAGTAAAAAGCACTTACATATGCCCACTAAAACACGTTATTGGAAACATGTCACTAACCAGTACAAAAATACTCAAACCCAATTCAAATTAACTGCAATTGAAGTTAAAACTAATTAGAAATCTGACACTGAAATCAACCTCTGGCAAAATTTTTAAAGCAAACATAGGCAATATGATTATCCAGACACATGTAGATGTAAAACACAGCAGATCTAATGATGATATTGTGGATGCTCTGCTTGAACTTCCTCAAATTACAGTTACAACACACAATGACTTTGTCATTTAAATTGAACAAAATATTGCTTCATTAGGCACTGATGCACCTGCAATCCCTGACCATGACACTACAGATGAAACACATACTAAAACTGTTAAAGACACTAGACAAGACATCAGAGATGTCAAGATCTAGAGTATGATCTGAGTTTACTGGAAATACATACACCACCACACCCCACGTGGAAAGAATCTATATGAGGATATATGTGCATATATGAAACCTATATGCAGTATATATGCACATATATGATAATATATATTCTGCTTATATGCGTATCAGGCGTGCCGTGTGTCCTGAAAAGTGAAGCCAAAAGTTTTCGATCGCCCCCCAGTGGCTGGCTGCAGTATAGGTCATAAACCCCGCCCTCTCCATGTAATCTAATGGGACGAGAGCCAAACTAAATAATCGAATTACACAGCAAATAATTTTTTTTCCAAATGTGATTTCCATCGTGTGAGGTAGTTCTTATAATGCTGATTCCTGCTCAGGTGTTCGTTTTTCTAATAAGTTTGCTTTTAAGTAGTTATTTGATGCTATAAAAAGGGGGTGTGGTGTCATGATTGTGATCGTGCGATTGGGTCTGCGGGAGTTTGGGCAGGACTTTGACACCGCGGCTCCGCCTCACGACTCTACTGCGCATGCTCTGGCTCCAAACGAACCTCTACTGCGCATGCTCTGGCTCCAAATGACGTAACTTCCCCCAAGATGGTAGGGGCCATATTGAGCTGTTTTGGCTTCACTTTTCTATAGTGGAAAGAAGCGGAGAGGTGTTGTCCATATTTTTTACAGTCTATGATGCGTATATAAGCCACATAGGTCTCCTGTATTGCTTCTTTATATCCACATATAAGCCCTATATGTACATACAAGATGTCTCCTATATAGCTCACGGCAGGATCTGGTCATTTTAGCTCATATCTCACTTTGGCAACTGCACTGTTAAAAAAAAAAAAAAAAACTAATTTTACAGAAAATAATTAACTTTTTTATAGTAGTTTTCTGTTATTTCAAATTAAATTCAAAACTTTGTAATATTACTAACAACATCTGTAAACTAACAACTTGACTGTTATTTTAGGTCCTATATCATTAAAGACAAATTACAGTATTTTTTCTTTTTTATACAGGACATTTTTACAGTATTTTTTGTTATCTTAAATTATGTTAAAAACTTTGTAAAATTACAAACAATATCTGTAAATTAATTAAAATTGTTATTTTAAGTATTATTCCATTAATGACAAACTCCAGGAATTCTAATTTTTCTATACAAAAAATATTGTATTTTTTACAGTATTTTTTCTGTTTTCTTAAATTACTTACACATTGGCATAAATTACAAAAACAATCTGTAATTAAATAATGTAGCTCATTAAGATTTATGTCCATACTAACAGTTTAATTTTCTTTTTTTAATTTGAAAGAAAATCTTATTAGTTTTATATTTAGGTGTATTTTACTTTAAAACTCTGTAATTTTATATAAAACAGAAGTAGAATATATATAAAATAGAAAATCAGTCTAAAAATCCACAAATCACGTAACCATGCAATAAAAATGTATTGCATTAAAAATCGTTTATTTTTATAAAGAACAAATTAACCAATAAAGAGTGAGTGTATAATTTGTTTGAAGAAGTCGTGTCAAAAAACAATAGCACAGAAGTCCAAATGACAATACATTTGCAGTCCTCTCTGGTGGAATATACAGTAGGATGATAATTTAGTGTGGGGAGCAGGGCCACTGATCTATAATAGAGAACTGGATTGCTCATGACGTCATAAAAGTGAAGCCACCGCGCCGCCATATTAGTATTCCCTAGTATTCGTATACATTCCATTGAATGAATAGGAAACTATACGATTTTATTGAGAAAACATCACATAACAAGTCAGTGTTTTTATAACTGAAGTCTCATTGTACATTTTCACAATGCAAACGTCCTAAGCATGTAAACGGTTAATGTTGGGAATTCCCTCTGCTTATTAAAAATGTACGTTCATAGCCTACATTACAGTCGCGTACATCAGATAAACAAACATCTTACGATCTCAGTACAGTTATTCACGGTTTATGTCATTTTGTTGTTTATATTCGTACAGTAGACTAACTGCATGTTTCAACAATATTTAACAGTAACGTTATTCGTTTTGAAGCAGGTAATGATTTGTTCGTTAAATTAATAATTAATTCAACATACACAGCATTTTACTCAGATGGAAACGGTAATGTTAGTAAATCATTACAGAATTTGCTGATCTGAAGAGTCTGAAATAGATGTTGCTCAATCAGGCACATTAAAAATACACACCATGACTCGGAGAACACCGCTGACTACAAATGGTACGGACATAAAGACATAAGCTTTATTTCAAAGATTTGAATTTCAATATAACGAGCAATATAGTAACAGAGACTTGTATTATTTACTGTATAATCGAATCAATTTCAGATACTAATACCAGATATATATGGTACTGTGTATTATTTCCTGCATAATTAGGTACATAAAGAAATATATTTAGTGTTGGATCAGTTACCCGTCTCTGTAAGTGCGCAGTTGATACACCCACCTGAACGATTTCAATATATCGCTTATCCAGCCCGAAAAGACCATAAACATTCCAGAAAACATCTTAAGTAAAAATTAGTTTACATACACATATCCTAAAAACTAATCCTGTGTGAAAGATACGCTTCAAATCGGGTGATTTTAGGTCAGCAATTTACATGTGACTCAATGGTGCTCTCTGCAGGTAGGGAATAGTAAGATGGCGGATCGAACACTTCCGGTGGCTTCACTGCCTAACGGCAGTTTAGAACGCAATGAGCAATCCAGTCATTATATAGATCAGTGAGCAGGGCATAATTTAAGTTGTTAAACGTTGAAAAAGCTATAGCGAATTCCATTATCGCTCAGTTGACGTGCGTTTCTTTATCACGCATTACCGGCGGAAACACGGCAAGTCGCAATCTATGACGTACCGGCGACAGCCAATGAGCGTTTGATTATCCCTGCCGTTGATTATTCTGTCCAATAACTAGTAGGGAGCTGTTACCCGGTCAAATTTGAATATGCTGATCGGCTTCTGAATATGTCTGTTTCGGTCGTTCCTCTAGCAAAGTCTTTCACATGGATTATTTTACGTCTGACTGTTTAATTCATATTTTGAGCGAGTTTTGGTTGTGGAATGAAGATTGACAACAACAACAACAACAACAACAAAAAAAAGTGAAAATGGACTTTTACCAGCAGCTAAAGATCATGCAAACTGCAGAAGGTAAGTACCTTTTTGAGTTCTATAGACTGTTAGGCTAGTTACATTAATATACAGTTTACTGAAGTGATAAATTAATCGCGATTTCATATCTTAGTGTCCTACCAGTGTGTGTTACTGTGTTTTGTTAGTATGTCTTGCCGAATATATGTAGTGAAAGAAATCTGCAGCTCACTTGAAAAGTCAAATACAGACAGTTTACTTAAGATGCAATTGACCTAAATACAGTCACTAATGTATTGATTCAAGATTAACAAACCAGGTTAGGTGTCAGTTACTGGATCTGTGCATTTTCTTTTTAAAGTTACAGCAGTATAATTAAGCCTAACGTTACCAGTTGGTCTTAATTATAATCAAACAACAAAACACTAAAGAGAAAATTATTAAATGTACTTAACTTGCCTTTGTATTAGTCCTATTGTTTGTAACGTTAATTTGCTACTTTGATTGTATGTTGAATGAAATACAATATTATAAATAACTATATTACTATTGTGAAATAATATAGTCATATCGTGCACCCATGCTAGTTTTAAGATCAAACTCACAAAATGTGACAGAACTTCAAAATGAGTAACCTAAGAACACTGTTATGTGAACTCATCTGACAGAGAGAGGACCTGAGTGAAAGCATGATCATTGGACTCCATGGAGAAGAATACTAGACGTAAACCAGGATTTTGTATCAGCTGTGAGCCGGTGAGTACATTTTTGCAAGCCCATGTCTGTCAGTAAGTAGATAATGTCTTATCAAACAAATTAATTTTAATTTAATTAAATGCTTGTGTGTGTTTCCCCCTTATGATCCAGAAGTTTTAGGAATGAAAATCTTCTACTACATGATCTTCAGAGGAAGTAAGTATTAATTTCTAACGTTAAGACACACTAACATTAATTTTATTTTTAAAGGAAAGTTCATAGTATTTTTCACTTGTGTACAAATTCTGTAAAATGAGAATGTTGATAAAAATATCATAAATGTTTTCTTTATCAATTAACTTCTTTTAACTAAATTAAATCAACATTTGGTGTGACCATCATCCTGTGTTTAAAGCAGCTTTTGCACTAAGGGCACTTGCGGATAGTTTTTCAGGTTTGCAGGTGGGCCTCTTGAAGCATCTTGGAGACGTTGCCACAGTTCTTCTAGATTTAATCTGTCTCAGTTTGTTCTGTTTCTTACAGTTTTTTACGATTGTTTAAACTCTAAAATAAAAATTTCCACACAATTTGCAAAATTCTACTCCAAGGAGCAAAACACCGCCACAGATTTGCACACCATTACACATAATGTCTGCTTCACTCTTTTTGCAAAACTTTACACACAGTGATTTGTAAAACTCTACAAACATTTCGACACCTTAGACACAGATAAGGATTGTGAGGTTACTTCCTTGTCATTACAAAGCCCCGGATTGCCAATGACCACACTAATGAACAAATTGGATAAACACATCCACAAGGTGTGGAAGCACACATGTGCTAATTTGAAAACGCAGCACTCAGGTGTGCTATAAAAGGCAGCAGGTGAGTTCACCTGTATTCATCAAAAATGATGTGGATGAAATCTTATGGCCTGATCCAGCCAGACGGAGAGATGAGGAATAGTTACAGTATTTGTGTTGCTTTTTTTTCAGAGTCAAACTGTATGTACTTCATGCAGTAATTTTTATTTGTCTACAGATTTTATTTGTTTTATTGATTTCATTGTTGGTTGATTACTGTAGCTGATTATGGTAAGAAATACTGTATTTCTTGAATTGAAATAAATACTTGAAATATTCAGTCTGCAGCATCAGTGTTGTGCAGTGCTTGGTAAGTTTATAGTAGGCCTATTTGTGTACATTCTCCCTATATCTCAAACTAATCATGATGAATGTTGTGGGTTTGTCACTATTTTGTTTTGTCATCGAAATGATCCCTTACATAACAATGTCTGCCCAAAAATCTAGCACATGCTATTTCCTAAAATTAGTTTTTTTTTTTTTTTTACAAATGTGTTTTTTTATTTATCATAGCAGTGTGAAACTGTCTGCAATAGTGTCTGATCATTGAGGACTGTGTTGGTTAAATGAAAACTAATAGCATTTTCACAAATATGTGTATATGTTTTGACTGAAATGTGTATGTTTTGACTGAAGTGTGTCATTTTGCAAACAATCTAGGAATTCTGCAAATTGAGTGTGGTATTTGGATAATTGTGATTATATTTTGAAAAAAAGAACCCGGTTTTCAAAATTGTGTGTAAACAATTGAAAAAAACCGTAATGTCATTCTGTGCAGAATGGATGATGATAAAATCAGATCTCTGTTTGGAGCACTGGCTGTTGTCAAACAAAAGTCTTACTGGATTATTACATTTAATGGCAAAATTAATGTTTAGAAATATAAAATAAATTACCCATTGAAACACTACAGCAAAAGATAAACATGACTGAATTAAAATCCTTTTTAGCTGGTAAAAATACTAGTGTTCTAATAATTTTGGACACCACTGTATTTGGAGCCCATGGGAGTCAGTAGAATATTGTGGATTAAAATGATGTGGATGAGATAGAAATGCATTTTCAGTTAAATTTCACCTCGGAGCTCTGAATAACTGGTAATGAAAATTCAATAATCTAAATTTACATCTGAAACTAATAAAATTGTTAGTCTTGATAATTTTGTATATGTGTTGGTTTTGTATTTATTCAGTTTTTAGATCAATTCTGACACAAATATTTCCTGTTGATAATTCACTCACCCCTCTGTCATTCAAGATGCTTATGTCTGTCTCTTTTTCTGTCAAAAAGGTTTTTGAGGAAAACATTCCAGGATTTTTCTACATATTTCGAAGGGAGCCAAAAGGTTGAAGTTCCAAATTTTATTGTCAGTGCAGCTTCAAAGGGCTCTACATCATCCCATCCAAGGAATAAGGGTCACTGGGAACTTGTAAAGCCCTTTGAAAGCTGTATTGAAATTTTGAAACCTTTATCCTTGACCTTAATCCCACTGAAGTCCACTATATGGAGAAAAATCCTGAAATCTACTCATCAAAAACTTTACTTTCTTTTCGACTTAAAGAAAGAAAGATATGAACATCTTGGATTACATGGGGCTGAGTGAATTATCAGGAAATAATTTCTAATAATTAATGTAATTAATTCTAATTTAATGTAATTGTGCCGTATTTCTTAAAAAAAAAAAGCTGAAATGTAAAATGTAAATTTTATATGGCATTTGCACAGACTTTGTATTGCAGACTGTTTTTTGTCTTTTTAATAAAAATGTTAATTGTCCACCTTGAGCATGCTTTGACACTTTATTGAAGGTTTTTTAATTGTAATGAATTGGGGGAGGGGGTGCTGCAAGGGCACGGTATTGCCCTGTTCAGACCCACATAAGACCCTTACAGATCCCACTTAAAACCCATCTGGGCATCCACGGCTGGCCCCCATGTGGATCCCGGGTACAAACCCACTTTGAACCCCTTTGGGCAGGTGGAGTCCAAATGTGTTTGGCATGAATTGCCCAGTTAGGACCCACATAAGACTGCCACATTTGCCGCCCATGAAGCCCTGGCTGGGTGGTGATAAAGGCATGAACAAGTCTCCAAGTCTTGACGGGAAACAAAACATCTAATTCTTGCAATGTTTTTGAGATGATAGTATGCCCATTTAGTTACTACTTTGACATGGCTACTGAAACTGAGGTCTGACATCAGAATCACACCAAGATTCTTGACTTGATTTTTAGTTTTTTGACCCCTAGCGTCAAGGTACGCATTTACCTTATGAACTTCATCTTTGTTTCCAAATGCAATGAGTTCTGTTTTCTCCTTGTTTAATTGAAGAAAGCTTTAGCGCTTTTCTTACAGATTTGTGCCTGTCCAGCTCGGCTGAGTGGCACGCTGTGTAGGCAGAAAGACAGGTCCTCAGGTCTTTGCACAGTTTAGGCATGGTTCAAAAACAGAGTGTCGTCGGGATCTCCCATCCAACAACGAGGCCAGAGAGAGCCACTGATGGAAAGGCACCGCTGGGATGCGCTTTGACCAGCTAAGCCACGGCGCCTCCTTGGTGGGACCAGTTAGCCTAGGATCCTATCCTTCAAAAGCAGGTGAGAGGGTTGTTTTGCAAGGGAAACCGCCCGCTGTCCTCGAGCTTCTATGTGTCTCCATTCGCCGTCCGTTCGCCGTAAAGCACGACGTTGGCTGTATTGTGGCGCGCAACCAGAGGCATTGCTCGGATTCAAACCCAGGCTGACCTTCCGGGTCTGTGGCCGTCCAACGGTAAGAGAGCGCGTTCTCTCTCTGCAGGAAGGACAGGCCCTCGGGTCTCTGCACAATTGCAGTGTCCAGTGTCGTTTGAAAGGCAGAGGCACTGTAAGGGCCTCAGGTCCAAGGGAGGGCAAAAAGGTCCAAGCTGCCATTTGCAAGGCACCGCTGGGATTCGAACCCAGGATCTCCTGTTTACTAGACAGGCGCTTTAACCAACTAAGCCACGGCGCCAACCCGCATGCTAACCGTGGGGATGGCGTGTTAGACGATGCATGAATAAACACTTCGAACGTCCTGCTGCCTCCACTTGATGCAAGACAGTGTTTGCCATACCTCACTGAATTGGTTCTTGGGCATGTTTTGCTAGCTTTTAAATATGATTGACATTTTCTTTAATTCAATTTACGCTGAGAACAGGAGGCCTCCAAATGGTTTCTGCTGTCCGATTTCAACATTGCGCATGATGGGCTTCACAAAATGGTAAAAAGCACGACTCGAGCTCCTCTGTGTCCCCATTTGCCGTCCGTTTTTTGGTAAACACAAGCTCGGCTGTATTGTGGCGCGCTACCAAAGGCATTGCTGGGATTCGAACGCAGGATCTCCTGTTTACTGGACTAGCCGGGCAGCACGTTCGCCCTCCGGGAGGGCGAGTCAGACGATCCAGCCTTCCAGAGAATAGGCCAGGGGTTGGCTGACCGGGTGCTGGACAGCTTTAAGGCGTTTGCCGACAACTGAGTCGGGGTGGTTTGCAAAATTAACCACTCGCTATCCCTGTTTGCAGGTCGCTTTCGGAAAAGCTTGCGCTTGCTGGACTGGAAAATCGTTCGAGGCACCGCTGGGATTCGAACCCAGGATCTCCTGTTTACGAGACAGGCACTTTAACCAACTAAGCCACGGCGCCAAACCGCACGCAAGGCTGTCGGAAGGGTGACTCCAAGGGTCAAAACAGCCAGAGGCTGGCACGCATAAAAGAGAATGTCTACAAATTTCTACTCCCTGAGGGCAACTCTGCACAGTATGAGAGTTACAAGAAAGCCAAAAGCCACGACTCTGGTGGGACTCGAACCCACAACCTTTGAATGGCCTCATCTGGCAGTCTAGAAGTCCAATGCGCTATCCATTGCGCCACAGAGCCCTATAGGTCTGCTAGGATGGGCCACTGAGTGCTTTTCTTACAGATTTGTGCCTGTCCAGCTCGGCTGAGTGGCACGCTGTGTAGGCAGAAAGACAGGTCCTCAGGTCTTTGCACAGTTTAGGCATGGTTCAAAAACAGAGTGTCGTCGGGATCTCCCATCCAACAACGAGGCCAGAGAGAGCCACTGATGGAAAGGCACCGCTGGGATGCGCTTTGACCAGCTAAGCCACGGCACCTCCTTGGTGGGACCAGTTAGCCTAGGATCCTATCCTTCAAAAGCAGGTGAGAGGGTTGTTTTGCAAGGGAAACCGGCCGCTGTCCTCAAGCTTCTATGTGTCTCCATTCGCCGTCCGTTCGCCGTAAAGCACGACGTTGGCTGTATTGTGGCGCGCAACCAGAGGCATTGCTCGGATTCAAACCCAGGCTGACCTTCCGGGTCTGTGGCTGTCCAACGGTAAGAGAGCGCGTTCTCTCTCTGCAGGAAGGACAGGCCCTCGGGTCTCTGCACAATTGCAGTGAAAGGCAGAGGTACTGTAAGGGCCTCAGGTCCAAGGGAGGGCAAAAAGGTCCAAGCTGCCATTTGCAAGGCACCGCTGGGATTCGAACCCAGGATCTCCTGTTTACTAGACAGGCGCTTTAACCAACTAAGCCACGGCGCCAACCCGCATGCTAACTGTGGGGATGGCGTGTTAGACGATGCGTGAATAAACACTTCGAACATCCTGCTGCCTCCACTTGATGCAAGACAGTGTTTGCCATACCTCACTGAGTTGGTTCTTGGGCATGTTTTGCTACCTTTTAAATATGATTGTCATTTTCTTTAAATCAATTTACGCTGAGAACAGGAGGCCTCCAAATGGTTTCTGCTGTCCGATTTCAACATTGCGCATGATGGGCTTCACAAAATGGTAAAAAGCACAACTCGAGCTCCTCTGTGTCCCCATTTGCCGTCCGTTTTTTGGTAAACACAAGCTCAGCTGTATTGTGGCGCGCTACCAAAGGCATCGCTGGGATTCGAACGCAGAATCTCCTGTTTACTAGACTAGCCGGGCAGCACGTTCGCCCTCCGGGAGGGCGACTCAGATGATTCAGCCTTCCAGAGAATAGGCCAGGGGTTGGCTGACCGGGTGCTGGACAGCTTTAAGGCGTTTGCCGACAACTGAGTCGGGGTGGTTTGCAAAATTAACCACTCGCTATCCCTGTTTGCAGATCGCTTTCGGAAAAGCTTGCGCTTGCTGGACTGGAAAATCGCTCAAGGCATCGCTGGGATTCGAACCCAGTATCTCCTGTTTACGAGACAGGCACTTTAACCAACTAAGCCACGGCGCCAAACTGAACGCAAGGCTGTCGGAAGGGTGACTCCAAGGGTCAAAACAGCCAGAGGCTGGCACGCATAAAAGAGAATGTCTACAAATTTCTACTCCCTGAGGGCAACTCTGCACAGTATGAGAGTTACAAGAAAGCCAAAAGCCACAACTTTGGTGGGACTCAAATCCACAACCTTTGAATGGCCTCATCTGGCAGTCTAGAAGTCCAATGCGCTATCCATTTTTTTTTATTATTGAAAAAATTTAAACAATACAGGTCACTGTAAAATCATTGGATGTGTTTCAACAATTACAGAAACTTCCCATATTAGAATTACATACACAATAAATACATTCAATAAAAGTAATAAATTTCTTTAGGGTTCTAAAAAAGACATCTCCAGTCCCATATCCGTCAAGAGCTTTAAGACCCCGTGTGTAAAAGTTTTAGAAAAAACATCAAGCTTTTCTTCAGTTTTGAGATAATAAAACAAACATTGTATATATTTCTCAAGTTTCCTTTTAAAAACATACCACACATCCATTACATAATTTTCTTTCTTTGCCATCAACCTTCTTTCCCATATTGCACTCTTCATTAACATCACCAGTAAATTTATACATTTCTTGTTTTTACATTGCTTTTCAATTCCCAACATAAAAACTCTCAACCATTCAATGTTTTCATTCCCCTCTCCTCTTAAATTTAAAATAATATTCTCACATTTGTTCTTAAAATCTTCTAATTTACTACAATAGAAAAACAAGTGTAAGAAATTTTCATCCCCGTGTTTACACACTTTGCATACAGGACTTTCTTCCATTCCGATCTTGTTTAAAATAACATCAGTAAAAACCACTTTGTGTCGTATAAAATACTCCAAGTTCTCCAATTTAGCCTGTACTAGTTTGCCATTTATGTTTCCCCAAATACTTTTTTCCTCTACATTGCTAAATTTCTTACACCAATATTCATTTGCAACAGTTTTCTTAAAAACAACATCTCTAAAAAAACAATAAAAATTCTTGACAGTACATTCTTTCAAACCATACAGATTTTCTCCCACTCTCACAGATATATCTTTCTCTTGTTCCTCTTCTTCCATATTCTCTATTCTCCTTATCCATTCTTTAGGTATAGCAATCCTGAGCATTTCATACTTGGTTCTAATTTCATGCCTGTTAAAATCTTATTTTGCTTCTTGCATTGCATCTACTATGAATTGTTCTGGTAAAAAACCTTCTTTGAATTCATACAACACATCCCTCACCTTAGTAAGTCCCACCTCCCACCATTTCTTAAAAAATATCTCTTTACCCTGGTTTAAAATGCAGTTGTTTAGGAACAAAGGCTGATTTAAAATGCTTTCTCTTCCTTGAAGGTTATAATGTACATTGGTTAAAATTTTGCCCCATGCTCTCAACAATTCTTTATAAAATTCCGGCATCCCTTCTATCATCCAATTTTTGGTCCTCATCCATAAAATACTATCTCCCAGATTAAAATTACTACATTTATTTAAAAAATATCCCATTGTTCTTTTCCATGCCGCATTGTTCCCCACGTCTAAGTACTTTTTTTTATCATTTTTACTCTTAAACTGTTTTTTCTTTGTTCTACATCCATTACTCCTAAACCTCCTTTATCCACTTGTCCTAATAGAGTGTTAAAAGCAATTCTTGGTGGCTTTCCTTCCCATAAAAAACCTAAAAAACATTTTTTCAGCCTTCCTTCCATCCACATCGGCATTGAAGATGTATATAAGACATACCACAACTTTGAAACCATTAAAACATTCAAAACTAAAACCTTCCCTTTTGTAGTTAAACCCATTCTTCTCCAAAAAATAAGTCTCCTTTCAATCTCTCCTAAAATATTCTCCCACATAGTTTCTTCTGCCTTCCTCTCATCCTTCCCCATTAGAACCCCCAAAATTTTTGTTTCCTTTGTTTCCTTAAAATTAAAATGCTCTGTTAGCTCTCCCACCTTTCCTAATCTCATATACGTTGTTTTGTCCTCATTTACTTTCGCTCCTGATGCTAAACAAAATGTTTGTACAATTTTCATTACCCTTTTAACATCTCCTGACCATCAGTGTTGTGTCATCTGCATATTGAAATTTTTTTATTTTTTTCACCCTCTATTTCTATTCCCTTTATTCTGTCATCCTGCATTACTGCAAGGCCCAAAGGCTCAGCCACTAGAGAATATAGAAGCGCCGACAATGGGCATCCTTGCCTTATCGAACGTTTAATTCTAAAGCATGGTGTTAAAAATCCATTACATTTTACTTTCGTTATTGCCTCTTTATATAAAATCTTTATCCATTTAATAAAATTATCTCCTAAACCAAATCTTTTTAAAATGTCAAATAAAAAAACATGTTCTACTCTATCGAAAGCCTTTTCAAAGTCTAAACTAATTAAAAACCCATCTTTTTCTTTAATGTATCTTAAACCATCTTTTATACTGAATGTTATATCGGCTATGTCTCTGCCCTTTACTCCATATGCTTGATTTGTTTTGATTAAACCTGGCATTACTTCTTTCAACCTATTTGCTAAAATTTTTGATAAAATCTTAAGATCCGTATTTAGCATTGTAATAGGCCTATAATTCTTTAATTCTGTTTTTTTCTCCTCTTTTTTATATATTATCTTAATTAATCCCATTCCCATTCTCTGATTTAGTTCCCCTTTTCTAAAAATCTCATCATATATCTCTTTTAAAGTATCAGATAAAAAATCTTTAAAAACCATATAAAACTCATTCCCCAGACCATCGATACCTGGACTTTTATTCATATTTAATTCACCAATTGCCCTTTTTATTTCTTCCACTTTTAATTCTTCATCACACTCTTTTTTTTCTGTTCCATTTACAGTAGTTTTTATTAGTTCCAATAATTCTAATTTCTCTTCTTCTTTGACCCCCTCTGCACTGAACAACTCTTCAAAATACACTTTTATTTCTTTTAATATTTCTTCACTTGTAGTTACAATATCCCCATTCTTTCCCTTTATTCCTTTAATAATTCCTGCCCTCCCTCTAGTTTTCTCTAAGTCAAAGAAGAACTTTGTGCATTTTTCTCCTTCAACTGTATATTTTGCTTTACTTCTTAACTTTGCACCTTCGTATTTTTCCTCTTCTATTCCTTTCAACGCTCCTTCTAATTCTTTATTTTTTGTATGTCATTCCCATTTCCCTCTAACTCTTCCTTCAATCTTTTCCTTATCTCTCTCTCCTTTCTTCTTTTACTTTTTTGTTTCAATGTACAATATTTTATTGTGACCTTTTTGATTAAATACTTGACATTTTCCCACCAAATTATTTTGTCTTCTGCATACATCATATTTTCTTTTTCTTTTTCTATTATCTCTTTTACTTCTAAAACATAGTTTTCCTCCCTTAAAATTTCTGTATTTAAAACCCATATTCCCGGCCCTCTTTTAATTTGGTTCCAGTCCATTCCCATAGAAATCATTTTATGGTCACTAAGGCTTGTTTCTTCAAATTTAATATTACCAATAAGACCTTCCATATTTCTAGTGCATAAAATCAAATCTATTCTCGTTTTACACATAAAGTTCCCCACCAATTGTCTTCTACTATATTCTTTTGTATTCTCATTTCTTTCCCTGAATACATCCACTATATCATATTTCTCCATCAAACCTTTCAGCTCTCTCCTTCCTTTGTCTGTTTTAAAGACCATACCCTCCGCCATATACAACTTGCTAAAAACTGTATTAAAGTCCCCCATCATAATTACTTCTTTATACTTTTTCAAAAATTCTCCTAACACCTTAAAAAATTCCCCCTTTTCATTTTCTTCTGTTGGTGCATGGATGTTTGCCAATAAAATTATTTTTCCTTCATACTCCATTTCCACCATCATACATTTTCCTTCTTCATCTTTGAAAATAGTTTTACATTTTATTCCACTATTCCCTTTTATTAAAAAAGCAATCCCTCTGCCTTGTTTTTTCACTCCGTTGTTGTACAGAATCTCCCCATCCCATCTTCTTTTTATATCAGCCATAACACTTTCTTTCCAATTCGTCTCTTGAAGTAAAATCATATCATTCTCTTTGCACATTTCTTTCACTTTTTCAAATTTCTTTGTATCTAAAAGTCCTCTTGCATTAAAAGTAACAATTCTTAAAAACATAAAAAAGTGAAGAAATATTTAAAACCAATCATTTTAGTCCATTTCTTCCAGATCCCTTAGAATTTCAAACTTGTTTGCACTTTAATTCACATCTTTTAATACCTTTTTCCTAGCAGTCTCTATATTGGGTTTTACCTTAATTGTTCTTCTTCTCTTTGTTGATGTTCCTTGTTTCTCTTTTTCCCATTCCTCATCATTTACTTTTGCCTCCTTGTTCTTTTGTGCACCGATTTCTCTTGTGTCCAAAACATTATGTAAGCTCTCAGTCAGTTCTGATTGTGTCCATAAATCGCTGTCCCGTTTCTCCTCTGTTGAATGCTTGTTTCCTTGTTCTTGTTCCATCCCATCCATAAGTCTTTGTACACTGTCTGTAATTTCCATTTGTGTCCAGGCACCTTCATTCTGTTGAGATTGCACTGTCTGTTTGTCCTTTATGCTCTGCTGCTGTTCTGCATCCTTTCTCATAATTATCTCTTTTGCCTGTGCATCTGTTGTTCCCTCCTCTCACTGTTTGTTGTCTCGTCTATGCATCTGCACGTTTATTTGCTGACTTTCCTCCTCCTCCTCTTCCTCCTCTTCCTCACTTCCAATCCAACATTCACATTTATTTAAAAACTGTCTGCAATCCGGGCACCTTACCGCATTGCAGTCCCTCGCGAAGTGCCCCCTCTCCTCACATTTAAAACACTTAAATTCTGGACAGTCTTTCACCACATGTTCGGGGCTCATGCACAGCCTGCAGGTTTTAATCTGATGACTGTGCATCACCCTAAAATACTGTGGGCCCTCTGCTGTCTCTATTCTGGTGCTGTATGGGAGGGAGGCTACTTCCTTGGGGAACCTGGTTTTTACAAACCTTGTCCCATCTTCGATGTCTGTGCCCGGATAGAGTCTTCGTTTTATTTTTGAAAGGGGACAAACTCCCCAACCATCCAATTTATCTAAAATTTCTTCGTCAGCAACATAAACGGGCAGATGCATAAACGAAACAACATAGTCTCTATTTTGGAGTCGTTTGACATCACAGGTAATCCCTTTGATAATAAATCCGTCTGTTAACAATTCAGCATCTTCTTCCCGTTCGAGCGTTACCTCATATTCCTTCGTCTGTTTCGGTCTCACCGCCAGAATCCTTCCATCTCCAATCCGCTCCGTCACTGCTTTTATTATATCAATCGCCCTCGCCTCCTTAGCTTGACCTATTTCTACAGTAACTGTTGCTTCTTTCAAATAAATTCTTTTCCCATTGTCCTTCCTTGCATCCTTCTCTGACTCTTTCCCATCTCGTTGTCGTTTGCTCAGTCCGATATCACTCGCCCTCTGTCGTCCGTCCACCATTGCCAAGTCCGTTGCCGTAGATCCATCCATTGTTAAACAAAGTAAAAAAAAAAAAAAAAAAAAACGAAACAAAACAAAACAAAACTAAGAAATTCCTCCCAGGCTGCTGGGAGGAAAACTTTAACTAACAAAAAAGACTAACACTTATGAACCAAACAATAAATTAACACAAAAACAGAGTCAAACAAACAAAATGGAGGAGATCCTTCCTCTCCCAACTGCAGCCAACTCACTTCCTGTAGCTCTCTAGCGCTCTCAGGTAGCGGTGAGCTGTAATTGTGCTGTAGTTTAATGATACCTGCAGCGAAGTCTTGAGAACATATAGACAAAACAACAAATCTTCTGGCTCCGGCACACTATGATCTGTAGACACCTCTTTGACGAGGACCAACAACCAGCCACGCCAATAAAAGGAAACAAAACGAAGCAAGACTATCTTTCTCAACAAGCCTCCAGAGAGACTGGCAAAAATTGCCGATGCTGACTGTATTTCAAGTCATCCCGGTGGGGTATTGGGTATTGACTTTGTGGCAACATGGAACTTTTGGATCTACATTAATATTAGTCTGTTTCTTCTTATTCTGAGGTCACCGTAGCCACCAGATCCATTCTGTATTCCGATCTGATGGTCACTACAGTCCCCCGGTTCCAGTCCGTACCAAGAGCAGATGGTGGATCAGCACCTTCAGCCGAATGTCAGCGGATACTATGTCAACTAGATGAGCCCCAGAGACAGATCATCAGTAAAGAAGGCATCCACATGCCACAGCAAACTACTCGAGCTGGTGAAAATGTTCACCAAATGCCCACCGCTGAATTCTTTTAAAACAAGCCAGCTTATTGAAGGTGCACAAGATAAACGCCCTGAGAAAGCTGTGCCTCACAACCCTAAGAATGGCATAGGCGTTAGTGGACACCTGACGCGCGTGCAAAACTCCGGCATTTCACACGGCCCTGGGTGGGCTCGAACCACCAACCTTTCGGTTAACAGCCGAACGCGCTAACCGATCGCGCCAAAGCTGGGGAACAATAGTCTGTTAAGGGGGGGGAAGAAAAGGAAGGAGGGGGGGAGAAGAGGGGGAAAAGAGAAAAAGAAAGAAAAGGAAAAAATGAGGAGAAAAGAAGTGAAAGGGAATTTTATCTCTTTGTCCTTTAAAGCAATGTTTTTGGAGTGTATATTTACAATAAATTATCTGAAAAAAAAAAAATGTTTTCTCTATTTTCCTGTACATTTATATGGGGGTAAGGATGATCACAAGCTTCCCAGTTCATATTACAGTGTTGCCAAAGATTGAAGTGTTTACTGAATGTTTTATTTATCAGTAATTATCACATAAATAATGTCCAAATGAATGAAATCATTTTTGAAATGACAAATTAATATTTTATTAGATTTATATTACTGATTATTGATATTTTATTCAAAGTTTTTGCACTTTAAATATATTTCTGCTGTAGTTATGTTCTAAAACTTATAGTACAAAAAATTGTACATTTATGTATTAAATCATCCCCAAATTTATCAACATTTTTAAAAGGGCGTATAACTGTTTAATGATATTGTAACAATGACAAACAAAAAGAGTTATTTGATCATGACCAAACTTTTATTTTTCAATCAGTCAAAGCCAATTATTCATTATTCTTTTTTTTTTTTTTTACATTTTTATTCTTGTAGTTATGTTGCATGTGCAGAAAACAGAATATTACCTCTTAATAATAATTTGCAAGTGCAAAAGAACAGAAAACAGAACTATACATATAAACAAAACCGTCCAATGTCCATGGCTCTTGTGCATTAACTGCAAGTGAAAAGAACAGAAAGCACAAAACAATACAAATGAATAAAACTTTAAAATATTAATGACTCCTGTCCTGTGCATGTTTTGCAAGTACTAAAGAACAGAAAACCAAACTATACTATTAAATAAAACTGTCTTAATGTCCATGGCACTAGTGCATTCATTGCAAGTTCAAAAGAACAGAAAGCAGAAAACAATGCACATAAATAAAACTTTATCCCCTTTCTTTTTTGGACTCTTATGGATGGCACAGAGCTTGAAATGGTCTCTATCAGGAGACAACAATCTGGCCACTGGGCACGTGGGGCAGTGGTGGTGGATGTATGCCTCTTCACGCTCTCCACCCCCGAAATCCAGCAGGTTCTGCCAACTATATTGCTCACCTAAGCAGAGAGAGCATATAATACATGGCAAATGAGAAAACAAAACAAGTGGTAGTGTTAACATATGACAGGTCAAGAAGAGAAACTGACCTGATGGTTGGTGAGAGCCAGAGATGGCTGATTCCTGAGCTCCACAAGATACTCCGCAAGGCCGTCCACTTTGTCCAGCACAGCAGCACTAGCCAAAGCCTGTGAGAAAAATACAACAAAAAGAAAAAAATGAAATCAACAACATTATGAGTACAGTGAAGTGGGACAAAAAACCCAAAACAAATAAATATATATATTTTTCTAGATGTTTTTTTTTTGTCAACTTCAGACAAAAAGCAACAGGTCAGCACAAATTATTATGTTTTCCCTAGAAATTTTACAGTATTACATAAAACATAATTACATACATACATTAAACGAGACATTTACATACCACAGACTCGTCAGGGGATGCTGAGACACCTGGCGTGAAGGAGGCATCAGGCTGAGTGGAGGACAGAGAGAAGCTTGGGTCATCAGTAAGACTCGACTCAGTAATGTCAAGTGTTTGGTCCACCCTGAAGCCCTCGTCTTCTTCATCCTCACCTTCATCCACATCCTCCAGCATGTTCTCTGTCTCTTCTGAGTCAGGGTCCACTACCAGGGGCTGTCCAGTCTGACCCAGGAGGTAGTCAACACCAAGCAGCTCTCCTATGAAAAAAATAATAATAAAAGAAAACACACAAATACAGGATCAGTCAAAAGTTTGGACACATTACTATTTTTAATGTTTTTGAAAGAAGTGTCTTATGCTCATCAGTCCTGCATTTATTAAATAAAAAATATAAAAAACATTAATAATATTATAAAATGTTAATACAGTTTAAATTTACAGTTACATGTACTTTAAATTTTTTTTGTCATCAACGCTGAATAAATTTAGCAATCATTTTAGAAATCAGTAAAAAGTTATATTAAGAACAGCATTAGAAATCAAATATGAAATCTTCTGTAACGATACACAGTACTGTTCAAAAAAAATTTTTTTAAAGAAATTAATTCTGTTGTTTTTAACTTTTTATTCATCAATGAATTCTGCAAAATGTATCACAGTTTTCATTAAAAAATAAATACAAATATGCAGTACAAATTATATTGCTGTTTTTTCTGTATTTTGGATCAAATAAATGCAGGCTGAATGAGCAAAAGACACTTCTTTCAAAAACATTAAACACAGTCACGTGTAAAAATGTTTGACAAATAATGTACACATTCATATTCTACAATGAGATACAGGTAACTTTACCTTCTGGCAGAGGTTGTACAACTTCTGCTGCCGTGGTGCTGGTCTGTTGCCTCCAGACGGACAAACCCCAGAGCTGGCAAAAGTCCTCAACCTGGCCATCCACTCGCCATCACCCATGACCTTGTGGCAATTATGCATAATTTACTGTTATTACTATAGTAAATACATATAGCATGTATTAATCACAATGTGAAATAAAGTGCATTGTTAGTTAATCACATTAAATGTTAATTAGAAATGATAATGTCTACAACTACACATATTTTTTAAATCCAAATCAAACTTTAAATAGAATAGATGTGTTTACTATGCAAAACTACAGGCAAATGGTGTTTTATATATGTGAGATTATAGGTTAATCATGGAAACAAAACATGATTACTACACTTTCACTATAGTAAAAGCATGGTAAATTACTTGATTATTTATATTAAGACTGTGTTTACACTTAAAGAACGAGTAAACTGAGTTTAATAAGTACGATTACAGGCACAATTATGTTTAATATGTGAGATTTTAGGCAAGTCATGAAAAGAAAACATGATTACTATACTTTCACTATAGTAAAACCATGGTAAATGACGACAAACACAAGCACAACGTTTTTTGTTGTTGCTGTTCATTCAGATTTTCATTCATAGTAAGACTGTGTTCATACAGTTGTAATCGATCAGCCAAAAACACAACATGGTTACTACGATTCACTATAGTAAAAACAAGGTAAATTGTCATAAGGGATGACTGCACTTACAGCTGAAACGCGTTTTTTCCCCCATTTAAATCGAACTTAAGAACGTGTAAATAGATTTTAGAAAGTTAGATTTCATTTAAACTGTTTCATTATGGGCAATTCGCGAGTCAAAAGTTTGTGAACGCCAAACACGGATGAACGACGGACGAAAACGTAACGAGTTACCAATTGAGAACATTGTAAACAGAGAGGAAGAAAGTAGAAAACATGTATTACTTACTTTGAAAAGTTATCCTATATTCCGTTCGTCTGATTTTTGAACCTGACTTAGAATGAAACTAAGCGCGGTGAGTGGCTCTCAACAATGGAGCTTGAGTGATGCGATTGGCGCCTCGTCCATTCTCACAATGGACGGCGAGCGACGCGATTGGCTCTCATCCATTCTCACAATGGACGGCGAGCGACGCAATTGGCTCTCATCCATTCTCACAATGGACGGCGAGATCGGCGATTGGACGAGGAGACGGCCGTGGAAACAGACGATCCTGCTCCAGGTAGCGCCACAGAGACAGCCGCTGCTGCTTGCTGCCGCCGGATCACCGGTGTAAAAGAAAGGGTTAGGGTTAGTGATAGGGATTAAAATCGCTCGCACTAACAGCGACATCTGTTTTGAAAGATGTTTCCGGAGCTCGCAAAATCCGCTCAGCCTGCGCGGCGAATGGGCACGCTGGAGCCCGCCACCCTTTTGGGAAGAAAGAGAGTCAACTGAGCCGCCCAACGTGGGGCTCGAACCCACGACCCTGAGATTAAGAGTCTCATGCTCTACCGACTGAGCTAGCCGGGCTGGTCGTGGGCTTCTTCACCGGGTCGGACCCAGTTTTCATCGGCCCCCAAATTACACAGGCGAAACGGAGGCTCTCGCGTTGTGCGAGACTGTCGAGCCCTCCCCGTGGGTAGGGCTTAGAGCAGGCTTAGAGTTTTCTTCTGTCGGTTTTGACCCAATCTGTTTTTGGGAAGCGCAGTTTGACCCAGCAGTGCGGGCCAACAACACGTTCTGTTTTGCCGCGTGAAGGCGGGTCAATGCTTTGGACAGCGTATGGTTGAGATGTGATTTTCCACCAATTTGGGGCACCTTTCTTAAGGAAATCAAGGATGATTTCATGGGAAATGGCAAACTGCTGTAGCGTTTGGCTAACAAGCCAAAGCTACAAAGGATGTACCGGTGCCCCGTCGTCCGAGCAGAATCCACATTCGGCCGTAATCGGAGGTTACTACTAACGTTCGATTGTGTCTCATAGGGAGTTTGACGCAGGGCCTCAGTGGAAAACAGGCCCTCGGCGGCTGAAACAAAAGACGAAGAAGGCATCCACATGCACATGATTCAGGAGTGTTATACAAAGAAACCACGCAAGATGACGAGGTGGTCCAGCGGTTAAGGCGGTGGAAGGCTAATACATTGTGCTCGACATGCACTGGAAGCTTTAGCGCCACTGAGAGCCCACCGGACCAGACAGGCCCAACCTGTTTACGATGGGTAACGGTGAGCCGTAATTGCGCTGCAGTTTAATGATACCCGTCTTGAGAACATATTTACAAAACAACAAGCCTTCTGGCTCTGGCGCTCAATCATCAGCAGACACCTTTTTGACGAGAAACAAAACCTAAACGAAACAAGGATACTTTTTCTCAACAATACTCTAAGCCTCCAGAGAGGCTAGCAAAAATTGCCAAAGCTGACTGTATTTCAAGTCATCCTGGCGGGGTATTGGGTAAAGTTTTCAACCAGCAATGATCGCGCCTCGGATAAACCTCATAGGCTACAATATTGCCTCTGCGAAAGAATGCCGGCGACGGTCGTGACCTTTTCAGGCACCTACGTGGATGTGAACCGACAAGGTGGTAGCAAGCTTTAAACTGCCGCACAAACAGTCTCCTGGCACGGGTTGCTGCACCGTGTTTCTACGGAACAGATTAGAGGTGTGTAAAAGACGGCTCATTCACTATTCCCTCTGTGCTCAAAACAGCCTGCTGAAAGCACAGCAGCAGCAGCTGAAAAGGTCCGCAGCATGGCCTCTCTCAGTCAGCAAGGGGGCGGGGAGGCCGAGTGGTTAAGGCGATGGACTGCTAATCCCATCCTTGTCGTTCGGTTCCTTTAGCACTGGACCTTAATCTAGGTCCTGGGGACCCCATGCTGAACTTTTTGTGTGTCCTCCTTATCTAACACACTCAGTTCAGTTCTTTGAGTTCTCTACTAATGAGCTGATGATCTGAATCGGGAGTGCTAAATAAAAGGCGCCACGTAATATGACGAGGTGGCCGAGTGGTTAAGGCGATGGACTGCTAATCCATTGTGCTCTGCACGCGTGGGTTCGAATCCCATCCTCGTCGTTCGGTACGTTTAGCAGTGATCCTCGTTCCTGGGGACCCCACTCTGCAATTTTTGTGTGTCTTCCCTATCTGACACACTCAGTTCAGTTTATTGATACCTGCCGCAAAGTCTTGAGAACATATTGACAAAACAACAAGTCTTCTGGCTCCGGCACGCTACGATCGGTGGACACCTCTTTGACGAGGACCAACAACCAGCCACGCCAATAAAAGGAAACAAAACGAAGCAAGACTATCTTTCTCAACAAGCCTCCAGAGAGATTGGCAAAAATTGCCGATGCTGACTGTATTTCAAGTCATCCCGGTGGGGTATTGACTTTGTGGACTTTTGCATCTACATTAATATTAGTCTGTTTCTTCTTATTCTGAGGTCACCGTAGCCACCAGATCCATTCTGTATTCCGATCTGATGGTCACTACAGTCCCCCGGTTCCAGTCCGTACCAAGAGCAGATGGTGGATCAGCACCTTCAGCCGAATGTCAGCGGATACTATGTCAACTAGATGAGCCCCAGAGACAGATCATCAGTAAAGAAGGCATCCACATGCCACAGCAAACTACTCGAGCTGGTGAAAATGTTCACCAAACACCCGCCGCTGAATTCTTTTAAAACAAGCCAGCTTATTGAAGGTGCACAAGATAAACGCCCTGAGAAAGCTGTGCCTCGCAACCCTAAGAATGGCATAGGCGTCAGTGGACACCTGACGCGCGTGCAAAACTCCGGCATTTCACACGTCCCTGGGTGGGCTCAAACCACCAACCTTTCGGTTAACAGCCGAACGCGCTAACCGATTGCGCCACAGAGACAGCCGCTGCTGCTTGCTGCCGCCGGATCACCGGTGTAAAAGAAAGGGTTAGGGTTAGTGATAGGGATTAAAATCGCTCGCACTAACAGCGACATCTGTTTTGAAAGATGTTTCCGGAGCTCGCAAAATCCGCTCAGCCTGCGCGGCGAATGGGCACGCTGGAGCCCGCCACCCTTTTGGGAAGAAAGAGAGTCAACTGAGCCGCCCAACGTGGGGCTCGAACCCACGACCCTGAGATTAAGAGTCTCATGCTCTACCGACTGAGCTAGCCGGGCTGGTCGTGGGCTTCTTCACCGGGTCGGACCCAGTTTTCATCGGCCCCCAAATTACACAGGCGAAACGGAGGCTCTCGCGTTGTGCGAGACTGTCGAGCCCTCCCCGTGGGTAGGGCTTAGAGCAGGCTTAGAGTTTTCTTCTGTCGGTTTTGACCCAATCTGTTTTTGGGAAGCGCAGTTTGACCCAGCAGTGCGGGCCAACAACACGTTCTGTTTTGCCGCGTGAAGGCGGGTCAATGCTTTGGACAGCGTATGGTTGAGATGTGATTTTCCACCAATTTGGGGCACCTTTCTTAAGGAAATCAAGGATGATTTCATGGGAAATGGCAAACTGCTGTAGCGTTTGGCTAACAAGCCAAAGCTACAAAGGATGTACCGGTGCCCCGTCGTCCGAGCAGAATCCACATTCGGCCGTAATCGGAGGTTACTACTAACGTTCGATTGTGTCTCATAGGGAGTTTGACGCAGGGCCTCAGTGGAAAACAGGCCCTCGGCGGCTGAAACAAAAGACGAAGAAGGCATCCACATGCACATGATTCAGGAGTGTTATACAAAGAAACCACGCAAGATGACGAGGTGGTCCAGCGGTTAAGGCGGTGGAAGGCTAATACATTGTGCTCGACATGCACTGGAAGCTTTAGCGCCACTGAGAGCCCACCGGACCAGACAGGCCCAACCTGTTTACGATGGGTAACGGTGAGCCGTAATTGCGCTGCAGTTTAATGATACCCGTCTTGAGGACATATTTACAAAACAACAAGCCTTCTGGCTCTGGCGCTCAATCATCAGCAGACACCTTTTTGACGAGAAACAAAACCTAAACGAAACAAGGATACTTTTTCTCAACAATACTCTAAGCCTCCAGAGAGGCTAGCAAAAATTGCCAAAGCTGACTGTATTTCAAGTCATCCTTGGCGGGGTATTGGGTAAAGTATTCAACCAGCAATGATCGCGCCTCGGATAAACCTCATAGGCTACAATATTGCCTCTGCGAAAGAATGCCGGCGACGGTCGTGACCTTTTCAGGCACCTACGTGGATGTGAACCGACAAGGTGGTAGCAAGCTTTAAACTGCCGCACAAACAGTCTCCTGGCACGGGTTGCTGCACCGTGTTTCTACGGAACAGATTAGAGGTGTGTAAAAGACGGCTCATTCACTATTCCCTCTGTGCTCAAAACAGCCTGCTGAAAGCACAGCAGCAGCAGCTGAAAAGGTCCGCAGCATGGCCTCTCTCAGTCAGCAAGGGGGCGGGGAGGCCGAGTGGTTAAGGCGATGGACTGCTAATCCCATCCTTGTCGTTCGGTTCCTTTAGCACTGGACCTTAATCTAGGTCCTGGGGACCCCATGCTGAACTTTTTGTGTGTCCTCCTTATCTAACACACTCAGTTCAGTTCTTTGAGTTCTCTACTAATGAGCTGATGATCTGAATCGGGAGTGCTAAATAAAAGGCACCACGTAATATGACGAGGTGGCCGAGTGGTTAAGGCGATGGACTGCTAATCCATTGTGCTCTGCACGCGTGGGTTCGAATCCCATCCTCGTCGTTCGGTACATTTAGCAGTGATCCTCGTTCCTGGGGACCCCACTCTGCAATTTTTGTGTGTCTTCCCTATCTGACACACTCAGTTCAGTTTATTGATACCTGCCGCAAAGTCTTGAGAACATATTGACAAAACAACAAGTCTTCTGGCTCCGGCACGCTACGATCGGTGGACACCTCTTTGACGAGGACCAACAACCAGCCACGCCAATAAAAGGAAACAAAACGAAGCAAGACTATCTTTCTCAACAAGCCTCCAGAGAGATTGGCAAAAATTGCCGATGCTGACTGTATTTCAAGTCATCCCGGTGGGGTATTGACTTTGTGGACTTTTGCATCTACATTAATATTAGTCTGTTTCTTCTTATTCTGAGGTCACCGTAGCCACCAGATCCATTCTGTATTCCGATCTGATGGTCACTACAGTCCCCCGGTTCCAGTCCGTACCAAGAGCAGATGGTGGATCAGCACCTTCAGCCGAATGTCAGCGGATACTATGTCAACTAGATGAGCCCCAGAGACAGATCATCAGTAAAGAAGGCATCCACATGCCACAGCAAACTACTCGAGCTGGTGAAAATGTTCACCAAACACCCGCCGCTGAATTCTTTTAAAACAAGCCAGCTTATTGAAGGTGCACAAGATAAACGCCCTGAGAAAGCTGTGCCTCGCAACCCTAAGAATGGCATAGGCGTCAGTGGACACCTGACGCGCGTGCAAAACTCCGGCATTTCACACGTCCCTGGGTGGGCTCGAACCATCAACCTTTCGGTTAACAGCCGAACGCGCTAACCGATTGCGCCACAGAGACAGCCGCTGCTGCTTGCTGCCGCCGGATCACCGGTGTAAAAGAAAGGGTTAGGGTTAGTGATAGGGATTAAAATCGCTCGCACTAACAGCGACATCTGTTTTGAAAGATGTTTCCGGAGCTCGCAAAATCCGCTCAGCCTGCGAATGGGCACGCTGGAGCCCGCCACCCTTTTGGGAAGAAAGAGAGTCAACTGAGCCGCCCAACGTGGGGCTCGAACCCACGACCCTGAGATTAAGAGTCTCATGCTCTACCGACTGAGCTAGCCGGGCTGGTCGTGGGCTTCTTCACCGGGTCGGACCCAGTTTTCATCGGCCCCCAAATTACACAGGCGAAACGGAGGCTCTCGCGTTGTGCGAGACTGTCGAGCCCTCCCCGTGGGTAGGGCTTAGAGCAGGCTTAGAGTTTTCTTCTGTCGGTTTTGACCCAATCTGTTTTTGGGAAGCGCAGTTTGACCCAGCAGTGCGGGCCAACAACACGTTCTGTTTTGCCGCGTGAAGGCGGGTCAATGCTTTGGACAGCGTATGGTTGAGATGTGATTTTCCACCAATTTGGGGCACCTTTCTTAAGGAAATCAAGGATGATTTCATGGGAAATGGCAAACTGCTGTAGCGTTTGGCTAACAAGCCAAAGCTACAAAGGATGTACCGGTGCCCCGTCGTCCGAGCAGAATCCACATTCGGCCGTAATCGGAGGTTACTACTAACGTTCGATTGTGTCTCATAGGGAGTTTGACGCAGGGCCTCAGTGGAAAACAGGCCCTCGGCGGCTGAAACAAAAGACGAAGAAGGCATCCACATGCACATGATTCAGGAGTGTTATACAAAGAAACCACGCAAGATGACGAGGTGGTCCAGCGGTTAAGGCGGTGGAAGGCTAATACATTGTGCTCGACATGCACTGGAAGCTTTAGCGCCACTGAGAGCCCACCGGACCAGACAGGCCCAACCTGTTTACGATGGGTAACGGTGAGCCGTAATTGCGCTGCAGTTTAATGATACCCGTCTTGAGGACATATTTACAAAACAACAAGCCTTCTGGCTCTGGCGCTCAATCATCAGCAGACACCTTTTTGACGAGAAACAAAACCTAAACGAAACAAGGATACTTTTTTCAACAATACTCTAAGCCTCCAGAGAGGCTAGCAAAAATTGCCAAAGCTGACTGTATTTCAAGTCATCCTGGCGGGGTATTGGGTAAAGTTTTCAACCAGCAATGATCGCGCCTCGGATAAACCTCATAGGCTACAATATTGCCTCTGCGAAAGAATGCCGGCGACGGTCGTGACCTTTTCAGGCACCTACGTGGATGTGAACCGACAAGGTGGTAGCAAGCTTTAAACTGCCGCACAAACAGTCTCCTGGCACGGGTTGCTGCACCGTGTTTCTACGGAACAGATTAGAGGTGTGTAAAAGACGGCTCATTCACTATTCCCTCTGTGCTCAAAACAGCCTGCTGAAAGCACAGCAGCAGCAGCTGAAAAGGTCCGCAGCATGGCCTCTCTCAGTCAGCAAGGGGGCGGGGAGGCCGAGTGGTTAAGGCGATGGACTGCTAATCCCATCCTTGTCGTTCGGTTCCTTTAGCACTGGACCTTAATCTAGGTCCTGGGGACCCCATGCTGAACTTTTTGTGTGTCCTCCTTATCTAACACACTCAGTTCAGTTCTTTGAGTTCTCTACTAATGAGCTGATGATCTGAATCGGGAGTGCTAAATAAAAGGCGCCACGTAATATGACGAGGTGGCCGAGTGGTTAAGGCGATGGACTGCTAATCCATTGTGCTCTGCACGCGTGGGTTCGAATCCCATCCTCGTCGTTCGGTACATTTAGCAGTGATCCTCGTTCCTGGGGACCCCACTCTGCAATTTTTGTGTGTCTTCCCTATCTGACACACTCAGTTCAGTTTATTGATACCTGCCGCAAAGTCTTGAGAACATATTGACAAAACAACAAGTCTTCTGGCTCCGGCACGCTACGATCGGTGGACACCTCTTTGACGAGGACCAACAACCAGCCACGCCAATAAAAGGAAACAAAACGAAGCAAGACTATCTTTCTCAACAAGCCTCCAGAGAGATTGGCAAAAATTGCCGATGCTGACTGTATTTCAAGTCATCCCGGTGGGGTATTGACTTTGTGGACTTTTGCATCTACATTAATATTAGTCTGTTTCTTCTTATTCTGAGGTCACCGTAGCCACCAGATCCATTCTGTATTCCGATCTGATGGTCACTACAGTCCCCCGGTTCCAGTCCGTACCAAGAGCAGATGGTGGATCAGCACCTTCAGCCGAATGTCAGCGGATACTATGTCAACTAGATGAGCCCCAGAGACAGATCATCAGTAAAGAAGGCATCCACATGCCACAGCAAACTACTCGAGCTGGTGAAAATGTTCACCAAACACCCGCCGCTGAATTCTTTTAAAACAAGCCAGCTTATTGAAGGTGCACAAGATAAACGCCCTGAGAAAGCTGTGCCTCGCAACCCTAAGAATGGCATAGGCGTCAGTGGACACCTGACGCGCGTGCAAAACTCCGGCATTTCACACGTCCCTGGGTGGGCTCGAACCATCAACCTTTCGGTTAACAGCCGAACGCGCTAACCGATTGCGCCACAGAGACAGCCGCTGCTGCTTGCTGCCGCCGGATCACCGGTGTAAAAGAAAGGGTTAGGGTTAGTGATAGGGATTAAAATCGCTCGCACTAACAGCGACATCTGTTTTGAAAGATGTTTCCGGAGCTCGCAAAATCCGCTCAGCCTGCGCGGCGAATGGGCACGCTGGAGCCCGCCACCCTTTTGGGAAGAAAGAGAGTCAACTGAGCCGCCCAACGTGGGGCTCGAACCCACGACCCTGAGATTAAGAGTCTCATGCTCTACCGACTGAGCTAGCCGGGCTGGTCGTGGGCTTCTTCACCGGGTCGGACCCAGTTTTCATCGGCCCCCAAATTACACAGGCGAAACGGAGGCTCTCGCGTTGTGCGAGACTGTCGAGCCCTCCCCGTGGGTAGGGCTTAGAGCAGGCTTAGAGTTTTCTTCTGTCGGTTTTGACCCAATCTGTTTTTGGGAAGCGCAGTTTGACCCAGCAGTGCGGACCAACAACACGTTCTGTTTTGCCGCGTGAAGGCGGGTCAATGCTTTGGACAGCGTATGGTTGAGATGTGATTTTCCACCAATTTGGGGCACCTTTCTTAAGGAAATCAAGGATGATTTCATGGGAAATGGCAAACTGCTGTAGCGTTTGGCTAACAAGCCAAAGCTACAAAGGATGTACCGGTGCCCCGTCGTCCGAGCAGAATCCACATTCGGCCGTAATCGGAGGTTACTACTAACGTTCGATTGTGTCTCATAGGGAGTTTGACGCAGGGCCTCAGTGGAAAACAGGCCCTCGGCGGCTGAAACAAAAGACGAAGAAGGCATCCACATGCACATGATTCAGGAGTGTTATACAAAGAAACCACGCAAGATGACGAGGTGGTCCAGCGGTTAAGGCGGTGGAAGGCTAATACATTGTGCTCGACATGCACTGGAAGCTTTAGCGCCACTGAGAGCCCACCGGACCAGACAGGCCCAACCTGTTTACGATGGGTAACGGTGAGCCGTAATTGCGCTGCAGTTTAATGATACCCGTCTTGAGGACATATTTACAAAACAACAAGCCTTCTGGCTCTGGCGCTCAATCATCAGCAGACACCTTTTTGACGAGAAACAAAACCTAAACGAAACAAGGATACTTTTTCTCAACAATACTCTAAGCCTCCAGAGAGGCTAGCAAAAATTGCCAAAGCTGACTGTATTTCAAGTCATCCTGGCGGGGTATTGGGTAAAGTTTTCAACCAGCAATGATCGCGCCTCGGATAAACCTCATAGGCTACAATATTGCCTCTGCGAAAGAATGCCGGCGACGGTCGTGACCTTTTCAGGCACCTACGTGGATGTGAACCGACAAGGTGGTAGCAAGCTTTAAACTGCCGCACAAACAGTCTCCTGGCACGGGTTGCTGCACCGTGTTTCTACGGAACAGATTAGAGGTGTGTAAAAGACGGCTCATTCACTATTCCCTCTGTGCTCAAAACAGCCTGCTGAAAGCACAGCAGCAGCAGCTGAAAAGGTCCGCAGCATGGCCTCTCTCAGTCAGCAAGGGGGCGGGGAGGCCGAGTGGTTAAGGCGATGGACTGCTAATCCATTGTGCTCTGCACGCGTGTGTTCGAATCCCATCCTCGTCGTTCGGTACGTTTAGCAGTGATCCTCGTTCCTGGGGACCCCACTCTGCAATTTTTGTGTGTCTTCCCTATCTGACACACTCAGTTCAGTTTATTGATACCTGCCGCAAAGTCTTGAGAACATATTGACAAAACAACAAGTCTTCTGGCTCCGGCACACTACGATCGGTGGACACCTCTTTGACGAGGACCAACAACCAGCCACGCCAATAAAAGGAAACAAAACGAAGCAAGACTATCTTTCTCAACAAGCCTCCAGAGAGATTGGCAAAAATTGCCGATGCTGACTGTATTTCAAGTCATCCCGGTGGGGTATTGACTTTGTGGACTTTTGCATCTACATTAATATTAGTCTGTTTCTTCTTATTCTGAGGTCACCGTAGCCACCAGATCCATTCTGTATTCCGATCTGATGGTCACTACAGTCCCCCGGTTCCAGTCCGTACCAAGAGCAGATGGTGGATCAGCACCTTCAGCCGAATGTCAGCGGATACTATGTCAACTAGATGAGCCCCAGAGACAGATCATCAGTAAAGAAGGCATCCACATGCCACAGCAAACTACTCGAGCTGGTGAAAATGTTCACCAAACACCCGCCGCTGAATTCTTTTAAAACAAGCCAGCTTATTGAAGGTGCACAAGATAAACGCCCTGAGAAAGCTGTGCCTCGCAACCCTAAGAATGGCATAGGCGTCAGTGGACACCTGACGCGCGTGCAAAACTCCGGCATTTCACACGTCCCTGGGTGGGCTCGAACCACCAACCTTTCGGTTAACAGCCGAACGCGCTAACCGATTGCGCCACAGAGACAGCCGCTGCTGCTTGCTGCCGCCGGATCACCGGTGTAAAAGAAAGGGTTAGGGTTAGTGATAGGGATTAAAATCGCTCGCACTAACAGCGACATCTGTTTTGAAAGATGTTTCCGGAGCTCGCAAAATCCGCTCAGCCTGCGCGGCGAATGGGCACGCTGGAGCCCGCCACCCTTTTGGGAAGAAAGAGAGTCAACTGAGCCGCCCAACGTGGGGCTCGAACCCACGACCCTGAGATTAAGAGTCTCATGCTCTACCGACTGAGCTAGCCGGGCTGGTCGTGGGCTTCTTCACCGGGTCGGACCCAGTTTTCATCGGCCCCCAAATTACACAGGCGAAACGGAGGCTCTCGCGTTGTGCGAGACTGTCGAGCCCTCCCCGTGGGTAGGGCTTAGAGCAGGCTTAGAGTTTTCTTCTGTCGGTTTTGACCCAATCTGTTTTTGGGAAGCGCAGTTTGACCCAGCAGTGCGGGCCAACAACACGTTCTGTTTTGCCGCGTGAAGGCGGGTCAATGCTTTGGACAGCGTATGGTTGAGATGTGATTTTCCACCAATTTGGGGCACCTTTCTTAAGGAAATCAAGGATGATTTCATGGGAAATGGCAAACTGCTGTAGCGTTTGGCTAACAAGCCAAAGCTACAAAGGATGTACCGGTGCCCCGTCGTCCGAGCAGAATCCACATTCGGCCGTAATCGGAGGTTACTACTAACGTTCGATTGTGTCTCATAGGGAGTTTGACGCAGGGCCTCAGTGGAAAACAGGCCCTCGGCGGCTGAAACAAAAGACGAAGAAGGCATCCACATGCACATGATTCAGGAGTGTTATACAAAGAAACCACGCAAGATGACGAGGTGGTCCAGCGGTTAAGGCGGTGGAAGGCTAATACATTGTGCTCGACATGCACTGGAAGCTTTAGCGCCACTGAGAGCCCACCGGACCAGACAGGCCCAACCTGTTTACGATGGGTAACGGTGAGCCGTAATTGCGCTGCAGTTTAATGATACCCGTCTTGAGGACATATTTACAAAACAACAAGCCTTCTGGCTCTGGCGCTCAATCATCAGCAGACACCTTTTTGACGAGAAACAAAACCTAAACGAAACAAGGATACTTTTTCTCAACAATACTCTAAGCCTCCAGAGAGGCTAGCAAAAATTGCCAAAGCTGACTGTATTTCAAGTCATCCTGGCGGGGTATTGGGTAAAGTTTTCAACCAGCAATGATCGCGCCTCGGATAAACCTCATAGGCTACAATATTGCCTCTGCGAAAGAATGCCGGCGACGGTCGTGACCTTTTCAGGCACCTACGTGGATGTGAACCGACAAGGTGGTAGCAAGCTTTAAACTGCCGCACAAACAGTCTCCTGGCACGGGTTGCTGCACCGTGTTTCTACGGAACAGATTAGAGGTGTGTAAAAGACGGCTCATTCACTATTCCCTCTGTGCTCAAAACAGCCTGCTGAAAGCACAGCAGCAGCAGCTGAAAAGGTCCGCAGCATGGCCTCTCTCAGTCAGCAAGGGGGCGGGGAGGCCGAGTGGTTAAGGCGATGGACTGCTAATCCATTGTGCTCTGCACGCGTGTGTTCGAATCCCATCCTCGTCGTTCGGTACGTTTAGCAGTGATCCTCGTTCCTGGGGACCCCACTCTGCAATTTTTGTGTGTCTTCCCTATCTGACACACTCAGTTCAGTTTATTGATACCTGCCGCAAAGTCTTGAGAACATATTGACAAAACAACAAGTCTTCTGGCTCCGGCACACTACGATCGGTGGACACCTCTTTGACGAGGACCAACAACCAGCCACGCCAATAAAAGGAAACAAAACGAAGCAAGACTATCTTTCTCAACAAGCCTCCAGAGAGATTGGCAAAAATTGCCGATGCTGACTGTATTTCAAGTCATCCCGGTGGGGTATTGACTTTGTGGACTTTTGCATCTACATTAATATTAGTCTGTTTCTTCTTATTCTGAGGTCACCGTAGCCACCAGATCCATTCTGTATTCCGATCTGATGGTCACTACAGTCCCCCGGTTCCAGTCCGTACCAAGAGCAGATGGTGGATCAGCACCTTCAGCCGAATGTCAGCGGATACTATGTCAACTAGATGAGCCCCAGAGACAGATCATCAGTAAAGAAGGCATCCACATGCCACAGCAAACTACTCGAGCTGGTGAAAATGTTCACCAAACACCCGCCGCTGAATTCTTTTAAAACAAGCCAGCTTATTGAAGGTGCACAAGATAAACGCCCTGAGAAAGCTGTGCCTCGCAACCCTAAGAATGGCATAGGCGTCAGTGGACACCTGACGCGCGTGCAAAACTCCGGCATTTCACACGTCCCTGGGTGGGCTCGAACCACCAACCTTTCGGTTAACAGCCGAACGCGCTAACCGATTGCGCCACAGAGACAGCCGCTGCTGCTTGCTGCCGCCGGATCACCGGTGTAAAAGAAAGGGTTAGGGTTAGTGATAGGGATTAAAATCGCTCGCACTAACAGCGACATCTGTTTTGAAAGATGTTTCCGGAGCTCGCAAAATCCGCTCAGCCTGCGCGGCGAATGGGCACGCTGGAGCCCGCCACCCTTTTGGGAAGAAAGAGAGTCAACTGAGCCGCCCAACGTGGGGCTCGAACCCACGACCCTGAGATTAAGAGTCTCATGCTCTACCGACTGAGCTAGCCGGGCTGGTCGTGGGCTTCTTCACCGGGTCGGACCCAGTTTTCATCGGCCCCCAAATTACACAGGCGAAACGGAGGCTCTCGCGTTGTGCGAGACTGTCGAGCCCTCCCCGTGGGTAGGGCTTAGAGCAGGCTTAGAGTTTTCTTCTGTCGGTTTTGACCCAATCTGTTTTTGGGAAGCGCAGTTTGACCCAGCAGTGCGGGCCAACAACACGTTCTGTTTTGCCGCGTGAAGGCGGGTCAATGCTTTGGACAGCGTATGGTTGAGATGTGATTTTCCACCAATTTGGGGCACCTTTCTTAAGGAAATCAAGGATGATTTCATGGGAAATGGCAAACTGCTGTAGCGTTTGGCTAACAAGCCAAAGCTACAAAGGATGTACCGGTGCCCCGTCGTCCGAGCAGAATCCACATTCGGCCGTAATCGGAGGTTACTACTAACGTTCGATTGTGTCTCATAGGGAGTTTGACGCAGGGCCTCAGTGGAAAACAGGCCCTCGGCGGCTGAAACAAAAGACGAAGAAGGCATCCACATGCACATGATTCAGGAGTGTTATACAAAGAAACCACGCAAGATGACGAGGTGGTCCAGCGGTTAAGGCGGTGGAAGGCTAATACATTGTGCTCGACATGCACTGGAAGCTTTAGCGCCACTGAGAGCCCACCGGACCAGACAGGCCCAACCTGTTTACGATGGGTAACGGTGAGCCGTAATTGCGCTGCAGTTTAATGATACCCGTCTTGAGGACATATTTACAAAACAACAAGCCTTCTGGCTCTGGCGCTCAATCATCAGCAGACACCTTTTTGACGAGAAACAAAACCTAAACGAAACAAGGATACTTTTTCTCAACAATACTCTAAGCCTCCAGAGAGGCTAGCAAAAATTGCCAAAGCTGACTGTATTTCAAGTCATCCTGGCGGGGTATTGGGTAAAGTTTTCAACCAGCAATGATCGCGCCTCGGATAAACCTCATAGGCTACAATATTGCCTCTGCGAAAGAATGCCGGCGACGGTCGTGACCTTTTCAGGCACCTACGTGGATGTGAACCGACAAGGTGGTAGCAAGCTTTAAACTGCCGCACAAACAGTCTCCTGGCACGGGTTGCTGCACCGTGTTTCTACGGAACAGATTAGAGGTGTGTAAAAGACGGCTCATTCACTATTCCCTCTGTGCTCAAAACAGCCTGCTGAAAGCACAGCAGCAGCAGCTGAAAAGGTCCGCAGCATGGCCTCTCTCAGTCAGCAAGGGGGCGGGGAGGCCGAGTGGTTAAGGCGATGGACTGCTAATCCCATCCTTGTCGTTCGGTTCCTTTAGCACTGGACCTTAATCTAGGTCCTGGGGACCCCATGCTGAACTTTTTGTGTGTCCTCCTTATCTAACACACTCAGTTCAGTTCTTTGAGTTCTCTACTAATGAGCTGATGATCTGAATCGGGAGTGCTAAATAAAAGGCGCCACGTAATATGACGAGGTGGCCGAGTGGTTAAGGCGATGGACTGCTAATCCATTGTGCTCTGCACGCGTGTGTTCGAATCCCATCCTCGTCGTTCGGTACGTTTAGCAGTGATCCTCGTTCCAGGGGACCCCACTCTGCAATTTTTGTGTGTCTTCCCTATCTGACACACTCAGTTCAGTTTATTGATACCTGCCGCAAAGTCTTGAGAACATATTGACAAAACAACAAGTCTTCTGGCTCCGGCACACTACGATCGGTGGACACCTCTTTGACGAGGACCAACAACCAGCCACGCCAATAAAAGGAAACAAAACGAAGCAAGACTATCTTTCTCAACAAGCCTCCAGAGAGATTGGCAAAAATTGCCGATGCTGACTGTATTTCAAGTCATCCCGGTGGGGTATTGACTTTGTGGACTTTTGCATCTACATTAATATTAGTCTGTTTCTTCTTATTCTGAGGTCACCGTAGCCACCAGATCCATTCTGTATTCCGATCTGATGGTCACTACAGTCCCCCGGTTCCAGTCCGTACCAAGAGCAGATGGTGGATCAGCACCTTCAGCCGAATGTCAGCGGATACTATGTCAACTAGATGAGCCCCAGAGACAGATCATCAGTAAAGAAGGCATCCACATGCCACAGCAAACTACTCGAGCTGGTGAAAATGTTCACCAAACACCCGCCGCTGAATTCTTTTAAAACAAGCCAGCTTATTGAAGGTGCACAAGATAAACGCCCTGAGAAAGCTGTGCCTCGCAACCCTAAGAATGGCATAGGCGTCAGTGGACACCTGACGCGCGTGCAAAACTCCGGCATTTCACACGTCCCTGGGTGGGCTCGAACCACCAACCTTTCGGTTAACAGCCGAACGCGCTAACCGATTGCGCCACAGAGACAGCCGCTGCTGCTTGCTGCCGCCGGATCACCGGTGTAAAAGAAAGGGTTAGGGTTAGTGATAGGGATTAAAATCGCTCGCACTAACAGCGACATCTGTTTTGAAAGATGTTTCCGGAGCTCGCAAAATCCGCTCAGCCTGCGCGGCGAATGGGCACGCTGGAGCCCGCCACCCTTTTGGGAAGAAAGAGAGTCAACTGAGCCGCCCAACGTGGGGCTCGAACCCACGACCCTGAGATTAAGAGTCTCATGCTCTACCGACTGAGCTAGCCGGGCTGGTCGTGGGCTTCTTCACCGGGTCGGACCCAGTTTTCATCGGCCCCCAAATTACACAGGCGAAACGGAGGCTCTCGCGTTGTGCGAGACTGTCGAGCCCTCCCCGTGGGTAGGGCTTAGAGCAGGCTTAGAGTTTTCTTCTGTCGGTTTTGACCCAATCTGTTTTTGGGAAGCGCAGTTTGACCCAGCAGTGCGGGCCAACAACACGTTCTGTTTTGCCGCGTGAAGGCGGGTCAATGCTTTGGACAGCGTATGGTTGAGATGTGATTTTCCACCAATTTGGGGCACCTTTCTTAAGGAAATCAAGGATGATTTCATGGGAAATGGCAAACTGCTGTAGCGTTTGGCTAACAAGCCAAAGCTACAAAGGATGTACCGGTGCCCCGTCGTCCGAGCAGAATCCACATTCGGCCGTAATCGGAGGTTACTACTAACGTTCGATTGTGTCTCATAGGGAGTTTGACGCAGGGCCTCAGTGGAAAACAGGCCCTCGGCGGCTGAAACAAAAGACGAAGAAGGCATCCACATGCACATGATTCAGGAGTGTTATACAAAGAAACCACGCAAGATGACGAGGTGGTCCAGCGGTTAAGGCGGTGGAAGGCTAATACATTGTGCTCGACATGCACTGGAAGCTTTAGCGCCACTGAGAGCCCACCGGACCAGACAGGCCCAACCTGTTTACGATGGGTAACGGTGAGCCGTAATTGCGCTGCAGTTTAATGATACCCGTCTTGAGGACATATTTACAAAACAACAAGCCTTCTGGCTCTGGCGCTCAATCATCAGCAGACACCTTTTTGACGAGAAACAAAACCTAAACGAAACAAGGATACTTTTTCTCAACAATACTCTAAGCCTCCAGAGAGGCTAGCAAAAATTGCCAAAGCTGACTGTATTTCAAGTCATCCTGGCGGGGTATTGGGTAAAGTTTTCAACCAGCAATGATCGCGTCTTGGATAAACCTCATAGGCTACAATATTGCCTCTGCGAAAGAATGCCGGCGACGGTCGTGACCTTTTCAGGCACCTACGTGGATGTGAACCGACAAGGTGGTAGCAAGCTTTAAACTGCCGCACAAACAGTCTCCTGGCACGGGTTGCTGCACCGTGTTTCTACGGAACAGATTAGAGGTGTGTAAAAGACGGCTCATTCACTATTCCCTCTGTGCTCAAAACAGCCTGCTGAAAGCACAGCAGCAGCAGCTGAAAAGGTCCGCAGCATGGCCTCTCTCAGTCAGCAAGGGGGCGGGGAGGCCGAGTGGTTAAGGCGATGGACTGCTAATCCCATCCTTGTCGTTCGGTTCCTTTAGCACTGGACCTTAATCTAGGTCCTGGGGACCCCATGCTGAACTTTTTGTGTGTCCTCCTTATCTAACACACTCAGTTCAGTTCTTTGAGTTCTCTACTAATGAGCTGATGATCTGAATCGGGAGTGCTAAATAAAAGGCGCCACGTAATATGACGAGGTGGCCGAGTGGTTAAGGCGATGGACTGCTAATCCATTGTGCTCTGCACGCGTGTGTTCGAATCCCATCCTCGTCGTTCGGTACGTTTAGCAGTGATCCTCGTTCCTGGGGACCCCACTCTGCAATTTTTGTGTGTCTTCCCTATCTGACACACTCAGTTCAGTTTATTGATACCTGCCGCAAAGTCTTGAGAACATATTGACAAAACAACAAGTCTTCTGGCTCCGGCACGCTACGATCGGTGGACACCTCTTTGACGAGGACCAACAACCAGCCACGCCAATAAAAGGAAACAAAACGAAGCAAGACTATCTTTCTCAACAAGCCTCCAGAGAGATTGGCAAAAATTGCCGATGCTGACTGTATTTCAAGTCATCCCGGTGGGGTATTGACTTTGTGGACTTTTGCATCTACATTAATATTAGTCTGTTTCTTCTTATTCTGAGGTCACCGTAGCCACCAGATCCATTCTGTATTCCGATCTGATGGTCACTACAGTCCCCCGGTTCCAGTCCGTACCAAGAGCAGATGGTGGATCAGCACCTTCAGCCGAATGTCAGCGGATACTATGTCAACTAGATGAGCCCCAGAGACAGATCATCAGTAAAGAAGGCATCCACATGCCACAGCAAACTACTCGAGCTGGTGAAAATGTTCACCAAACACCCGCCGCTGAATTCTTTTAAAACAAGCCAGCTTATTGAAGGTGCACAAGATAAACGCCCTGAGAAAGCTGTGCCTCGCAACCCTAAGAATGGCATAGGCGTCAGTGGACACCTGACGCGCGTGCAAAACTCCGGCATTTCACACGTCCCTGGGTGGGCTCGAACCACCAACCTTTCGGTTAACAGCCGAACGCGCTAACCGATTGCGCCAAAGCTGGGGAACAATAGTCTGTTAAGGGGGGGGAAGAAAAGGAAGGAGGGGGGAGAAGGGGGAAAAGAGAAAAAGAAAGAAAAGAGAGAGAGAAAAGAAAAAAACGAGGAGAAAAGAAGTGAAAGGGAATTTTATCTCTTTGTCCTTTAAAGCAATGTTTTTGGAGTGTATATTTACAATAAATTATCTGAAAAAAAAAATGTTTTCTCTACTTTCCTGTATATTTATATGGGAGTAAGGATGATCACAAGCTTCCCAGTTCATATTACAGTGTTGCCATACATTGAAGTGTTTACTGAATGTTTTATTTATCAGTAATTATCACATAAATGATGTCCAAATGAATGAAATCATTTTTGAAATGACAAATTAATATTTTATAAGATTTATATTACTGATTATTGATATTTTATTCAAAGTTTTTGCACTTTAAATATATTTCGGCTGTAGTTATGTTCTAAAACTTACATATATTACATATCAGCTTTAGCAGGAGCACTCTGAGCGCCTGAAGTTGAAAAAAAAAATAAACTCTGAGCGGAAAAATGCCCAACCTCAGCTCTACCAGCTGAGCTATCGAAGGCACGGATCTGTGAGGTCCCAACCTCGGCCTATTATATTTCTGCAGCTCGACTGCTGGCCAAAAAATGGCTTTCGACGCAGAAAGACGTGCGGACCGTTTTGAAGAGGCAAGCAAAGAGGAGCCCGCCTTCCAATACCGGGAGTCGAACCCGGGCACGCCTGGGTGAAAACCAGGAATCCTGACTGGTAGCAAAAAGGAGCCCGCCTTCCCATACCGGGAGTCGAACCCGGGCTGCCTGGGTGAAAACCAGGAATCCTGACTGGAAGCAAAAAGGAGCCCGCCTTCCCATACCGGGAGTCGAACCCAGGCTGCCTGGGTGAAAACCAGGAAGCCTGACCACTAGACCATATGGAAACAGGTCAGTGAAAGCCTTGTCTGTGTAAAAAAAAAAAAAGATTTTAAACTGCATTACGCAAAAATTTGGATTAGGCGGCGATCACACCGAACACGTTTTTGCCGTTGGAGGCGCCTCTTTTGAATGGTTTTCTGGTGGCAGTGTGCGTTCTGCATGCTGTTTATGCGCCACTGGCGCCTCACGTTTTTGCAGGAGCGCTCTGAGCGCCTGAAGTTGAAAAAAAAAATCAACTCTGAGCGGAAAAATGCCCAACGTCATTCGCGTTCTTTTCCATTGTCCAATCGATTGAATGGAGAGGCGGGTCTTCTGTTGTGGTGACGAAAGTTTACCGTTGCTTAAAAAGTCCGGAGACTGCAAGAAATGGAGGAGAAACCTTTGGTGTCTATTGTGGGTAACCCGGAGCTGTATTATTTATGTTTCTGCTAATATGACAGTTTACTTAACAGCAAAAACTAAGATTTTAGAGCACTCGCGCTATAATCCTTTGATTTGACTGACAGGACAGCTGTTTTTGTCGTTGCTTAAAACTAAAATACGCGTTTGGTGTTTTTATTTAAACCTAAATAAGTTCGTCTACCAGCTGAGCTATCGAAGGCACGGGTCTGTGGGGTCCCAACCTCGGCCTATTATGTTTCTACAGCTCGACTGCTGGCCAAAAAATGGCTTTCGACGCAGAAAGACGTGAGGCCCGTTTTGAAGAGGCAAGCAAAGAGAAGCCCACCTTCCCATACCGGGAGTCGAAAACCAGGAATCCTGACCGCTAGACCATATGGGAACTGCTTAGTGATAGCCTTGTCCGGGTAAGAAAAAAAGATTCGAAAAATACTCATGCCATGCATTTGAAAAAACAAGCGTGGTCTTGCATTGTAACCCGTTATCTCAAGGAAAAACAGCCTATTGCCGATCTGTCAAGGTTCAGAAATGAAAAAAGCATGAGATTAACGATGAAACTGAGACACGCTTTTAACCGGGTAAGTTGCTGATTTTTGGCTAGTTCGGATTTAATTTCGTGTCCAACTTTTCCTCAGAGACCGGGTGGCACGTAGGAATAGGGCAACATTTCGGCAAGCCCGTGACATCAAAACCATACTGCATTACGCAAAAAGCAGAGAGGGAACCAGCCAGGAGTCGAACCTAGAATCTTCTGATCCGTAGTCAGACACGTTATCCATTGCGCCACTGGCCCACCGTCTAGGGTACTTCGTGCTTGCGCCCGACTTGTTGGTTTTCGACGTGACAGAAGCATGTATTGCTGTCTGCTTGTTCTCATTTTATTAGCAGGCCCGCGTCAGATATGCTCTTCCCTGTTGGTCTAGTGGTTAGGATTCGGCACTCTCACCGCTGCGGCCCGGGTTCGATTCCCGGTCAGGCAATGCGCTTTTTCCCCCCTCCCCCCAACGGCGAACTGTGAAATCAAGCTCTGTTGGCCGCTTTCAGATGCCCCCCCCCCCCCCCAAAAAAAAGGTGGGCACGTGAAAAACTACCTCCTTCGAGCCGGAGTCAAACCAGCAACCTAAGGATGTCCAACTCTCCTGCCTACAGTCCTCCGCTCTACCAGCTGAGCTATCGAAGGTACGGGTCTGTGGGGTCCCAACCTCGGCCTATTAAAAATTTGGATTAGGCGGCGATCACACCGAACGCGTTTTTGCCGTTGGAGGCGCCTGTTTTGAATGGTTTTCTGTTGGCAGTGAGCGCTCTGCGCGCTGTTTATGCGCCCCCGGCGCCTCACGTTTTTGCAGCAGCGCTCTGAGTGCCTGAAGTTGAAAAAAAAAAAAAACTCTGAGCGGAAAAATGCCCAACGTCATTCGCGTTCTTTTCCATTGTCCAATCGATTGAATGGAGAGGCGGGTCTTCTGTTGTGGTGACGAAAGTTTACCGTTGCTTAAAGTAATTGATGTCTTTGTTGATTACTTAACAACACTCTGAAACACCCCCCAACTTTCACTGTAAAACACCTGTGACAAAATCTCACTGACAGAAAACCTTTGCGTAGAGGCCATTTTCGACTGAGAGAGCAATTCAATTGACAGTGGTTCTCGCAATACTACAGGTATGGTTGTGTTAGTTTTTTTTTTAGTTTTTTATTATACTTAACATATAAAATTATAGTGTATATTATAAAATCATAGCAAGCAAGGAGTCGAACCTAGAATCTTCTGATCCGTAGTCAGACGCGTTATCCATTTTTTTTTTTTTTTTTATTAAGAAATTTCAAACATTAAAAATACAATAAAAGTAAAAGTTTTTCATAAACAAAACATTTTCACTGCACATTCCTTATACATACATTCAGAATTCCAGAATCTTCTGTCAGTTTCCACATCAAATCTTTTAAGGCACAACAAACGTGGGAAGAAAAAAAAAAAAAACTGTTATTGTAAACCCAAATAATTTAATCAGAAAATAAATACAATCATTTTCACATTTAATCGTTTTCACGTTCTGGCAGCGTCCACAAAAGATCCTTTAAAACTTGATAAACTTGAAGTGTAAAGACATGATAAAATTCATTCAATCTGTTTTCACATTTAAAATACCCATGCAGTGTTTTAATGTACAGTTCTGTTTTTCTTTTAAACAAAGTCCAAACATCTAAAACCACTTTTTCATTTTTAGCCACATTTCTTCTTTCCCATATTGCACTTTTCATTAAACTTATCCATAAGTTTATTAACTTTTTGTTTTTTCCCTTCTTTTCCCATCCAAACATCATCACTCTGTCCCATTCCATTACATTTTCGTCCCACCCCTCTGTCAAACCTTTAACCACTTCTTTACATTTCTTTAAAAATCCCTCCAATTCTTTACAGTATAAAAACGTGTAAAATCCATTCCACTTCTTTTTGGCACACTTTACAATCAATCTTATATAAAACAGAGTCAGTGAAAATCACTTTATGTCTTATAAAATAGTCTAAACATTCCAACTTTATCTCCACACATTTCCCTCTCATGTTTCTCCATATACATTCTTTCTTTAAATCTTTGAATTTTCTTTCCCAGTACTTATTTACAATCGGTTCTTTAAACAAATCATCTCTAAAAACAGCATATAAGATCCTGACAGTACAATCTTTAAACACATGCAGATTTTCCCCCACTCTTACAGAAATGTTTTTGTCTTTTGAGTCTTCTTCTGCATTGTTAACTCTTTCAATCCATTCTTTAGGTATTGCATTCTTTATATCTTCATACTTATTTTCTAATTCCTGTACATTGTATTCTTCCTTTGCTTCCTCCATCGTGTCCACAATATATTGTGTACTTAAAAAAACCTTCTTTAAATTCATATAAGACATCTCTTATTTTTGTGATACCTACTCCCATCCATTTCCTAAAAAACAGTTCTTTCCCTTGTTTTAAAACGTTTTGATTTAAAAACAAAGGTTGGTTTAAAATTGCTTCTCTTCCGCGTGGTTCATACTCAATTTTTTATAAAAACTTTCCCCATGCGCTAAACATTTCTCGGTAAAAATTTGGTAGTCCTTCAGTCATCCACATTTTAGTTTTCATCCACAATACGTCGTCTCCCATTTTAAAATCCCCACATTTGTTCAAAAAGTATATCATTGTTTTCTTCCATTCTGTTTTATTCTCTTCGTTTAAGTATTTTTTTACAACTTTCACTCTTAAAGCATTTTTCCGCTGCTCCACGTCCATTAAATTCAAACCTCCCTTTTCCACCTCTCCTAGAATCGTATTATATGCAATTCTTGGCGGTTTTCCGTCCCATAAAAAATTCATAACACATTTCTTCAGCCTCTTTTCAATCCACACCGGTATATCAATAACATATAAAACATACCATACTTTAGATATCATTAAGACATTCCATATTAAATCCTTTCCCTTCAAGTTTAGTGCTCTCATTTTCCAAAAGTTTAACCTCCGCTCTATCTCCATTATCAGCTGATCCCACATTTCGTCTCTTGTTTTCTTTTCATTTTTCCCCATTAAAATTCCTAAAATCTTCATTTCCTCCACTTCTTTAAAATCAAAACAATCTGTTACAACCATAGCTTTGCCAAATCTCATATACACTGTCTTATCCTCGTTTACTTTACTTCCTGATCCTCTACAGTATTCATTCAAAGCTTTCATGACCTCTTTAACACTTTCCTTCGTTTTAACTATAATTGTCGTGTCATCAGCATATTGAAAGATTTTCCCCTCTACCTCTTTATTTTCGATTTCTATTCCTATTATTCCTTTCTTCTGTTTTATTAATAGTCCCAGCGGTTCTGCCACGAGTGAATACAATAGAGCCGAAAGCGGACACCCTTGTCTAATCGATCTTGTAATTTTAAAACAATCTGTTAAAAAACCATTACATTTAATCTTTGTTAACGCACCTTTATATAAAATCTCAATCCATTTAGAAAAAATCTCTCCAAAACCAAATTCCCTTAAAACATCAAATAAATACTCATGCTCAACCCTATCAAAAGCCTTTTCAAAATCCACACTAATTATATACCCCTCTTCTTTCTTTTCTTTCATGTACCATATCATATCCCTTATACTCATTGTTATATCCACAATGTCTCTTCCTTTGACTCCATATGCTTGGTTTGTCGTAATTATACTCGGTATTACTCCCTTTAATCTGTTTGCTAAAACCTTTGCTAAAATTTTAAGATCCGTGTTTTGCATCGTAATAGGTCTAAAATTTTTAAAATCTACTTTTTCCCCTTTTCTTTTATATATCAATTTCATTAACCCCATCCCTGTTCTTTCATTAATTTCTTCTTTTTCAAAAATCTCTTTAAAAACCCCATTTAAAATCATTGTTAAAACTCCCTTAAAACATACATAAAACTCAGCTCCCAATCCATCTATTCCTGGGCTTTTCCTTTTATTCAGTTCTCCTATTGCTCTTTCGATCTCCTCTTCTCTAATTTCTTGATCACACTCTTCTTTATCTTTCTCGTTTACTTTCGTTTTTATCAGCTTTAACAGTTTCTCTTCTTCCTCTTTTTCTACTCCTCTTGCACTAAACAAATCCTCATAGAAATACCTTATTTCCTCTAAGATCTTATCATTTGCTTCTACAATTTCTCCATTTTTTCCCCTTATTTCTTTTATTGTTTCAGCTTTTCCTCTCTTTTTTCTCCCTCTACCACATATTTTGCTTTGCTCCTAAGCCTTGCTCCTTCATATTTATTTTCTTCTATTTCTTTCAGTTTCTCTTCCATTTCTTTTATCTTTTCTATATCTTTGATATCCTTTTTCAATTCCGTTTCCATACTCTCTTTTATTTCTCTTTCTTTAAACCTTTTACACTTCTGTGTTAAACTACAATATTTTATAGAGAACTTTTTTATTAGAAATTTTACGTTTTCCCACCATATTCTTTTATCCTCTTAATACAATTTGTTTTCATTTCTTTCTCTATAATTTCTTTAACTCTCAATACATAACCTTCATCTTTTAAAATCTGTGTATTTAAAATCCAAACTCCCGGTCCTTGTTGCTTTTTACCCCCGTCCAAGCTAAAAAATAAAAACTTATGGTCACTGAAACTGGTTTCCTCGTACTTAATCTTTTCGATAAGATTCTCCATTCTTCTTTTGCATAAAATATAGTCGATTCTAGTTTGGCATACAAAATTCCCTACTATTTGTCTCCTTGAAAATTCCTTTTTTCTTTCATTTCTTTCTCTCCAAACATCTATTATATTATTTTCTTCCATTAGAATTTTTAAATCATTCCTCCCCATATCTCCTTTAAAAACCATTCCTTCTGCCATATCTTGTTTACTAAAAACAGTATTAAAATCTCCCATCATTATTATTTCCTTGTACTTGTTTACAATATTTCTTAAAACATAAAAAAACTCTTTTTTTTCTTTTCCTTCTCCAGGTGCATGTACATTTACTAAACACAAAATTTTCCCCTCATATTTCATCTCTATCATTAAACATTTACCTATTGAATCCTTATACACAATTTTACTTTCTTTAAACACATCATCCTTCATTAAAAAAGCAACACCTCTCCCAGATCTCCCATCTCCATTGTTATATAAAACTCCTCCATCCCACCTCTTCTTAATATCAAACATCACATTTTGATTCCAGTTTGTTTCTTGTAAGGCAATAATATCTTGGTATTTGCATTTTTCTTGTACTCTCGTAAATTTACCCATATCCATCAGTCCTCTTGCATTAAAACTAACACAATTTAAAACCATTAAAAGATAAAAGAAAAATAAATAAATTAAATCACTTAAAAAAACCATATCATTAGTCCATTTCACTTGCCTCTTTTAATACTTCATATCTGTTCTTCCCTAACTCTTTGTTCATAAGACTTTTCCTTATTCCTTCTAAGTTTGGTTTTACCTTGAGTTTACGCCTTCTTCTATTTGTGATCGCTGTTCTTTTCTCTTTTCCTTCACATGTACTGTTTGAGTCCTCTTTTCCTTCCTTCACTTTTTCCAGTCTTTCAGATGAATCCACTTGTTCCAGTAGTCCTTCCTCCTGCTCCGTTTGCTCTGAATTTCCTTTATCCTCTTTATTTTGGATCTCCTTTAACTGTTCATTGTTTTCTTGTTCCTCCATCATACTCTCTGTGTTCCCATCAGTAGTTCTTTTATCTTCAATCTCTGTCACCCCTTGTAAATTATCATCGCTTGGTTTTTCCATCTCTATCGGCTCTCCATAACTTTCGTTTATTTCCTCTCCCTCCTCACTCCGTTCTGGCACAGCGTCATCTTCCCCCACCAACGCGTTGTCTCGTTCATGCACCTGCCCGTTCATATGAGTCACGTCTTGCTCAAACCAGCATTCGCATTTAGTTAAAACTTTTTGGCAATCCGGGCATCTCACCGCGTTACACTCTCTCGCAAAATGTCCTCTCTCCTCACATTTATAGCACTTAAAGTCAGGGCAGTCTTTCATGATATGTTCAGGGCTCATACACAGCCGACAGGTTTTAATCTGATGGCTGTGCATCACCCTGAAATACTGAAACCCTTCAGCTGTATCTAGCTTTGTGCTATATGGGAGAGAGGCAACCTCCTTAGGAAAACGAGACTTAATAAATCTCGTTCCATCTTCAATGGTCGTGCCCGGATACACTCGTCTTTTGATGCCCGAAATAGGGGTAACTCCCCACCCTTCCAATTTTTCTAAAATCTCTCGATCGTCTATATAAACAGGCAGGTGCATGAACGAAACAACATAGTCTCTATTTTGGAGCCTTTTAACTTCACACATCGTGTCCTTGATTTTTAATCCTTCCACCAACGCCTCCACGTCTTCCACGTTTTCTACAGTCACTTCATATTCTTTGTTTTGCTTTGGTCTTACCGCTAAAATGTTTCCTTTTCCAATCCTTTCCGTCACTGCTTTTATGATGTCCTCCGCCCTCGCGTTCACATTCGAAATATCCACACTCACTGTAGCTTCTTTTAAATAATCCATCTTTGTCCTGTTAATCCTTTTATGACCATCCATTGTATTCCCGTCTCGTCGTCTTCTTTCAGATCCGTGTCCGTCAACCTCTCGCGTTCCTCCAGCCGTATCCATGTCTGTTACCATGCGTCCGTCCGCCGTTATGCACCCAAACGAAAACAAACAAACGAAAAAAAAAATGTGCTTAAACACACAAAAACAAAAATAAAACGTTCCCCCCCAACAGCATATGCTGTAGGGAGGAAAAAATTAGAAAAAAAAATGTAAAGACTTTACAAATAACGCTTATAACGCCAAAACAAAACAAAAATTAACACAAAATGGAGGAGAGCCTTCCTCTCCCTACTGCAGCCAAACACTTCCTGGTAACTCACTATCGCCCTCTGGGGTCCAATGCGTTATCCATTGCGCCACTGGCCCACCGCCTGGGGGTCCTCGTGCTTGCAGCCCGACTCGTTGGTTTTCGACGTGACAGAAGCCTGTATTGCTGTCTGCTTGTTCTCATGTTATTAGCAGGCCAGCATTAGATCGGCTCTTCCCTGGTGGTCTAGTGGTTAGGATTCGGCGCTCTCACCGCCGCGGCCTGGGTTCGATTCCCGGTCAGGGAAAGCTCTTTTGCCCCCCCTCCCCCCCAATGGCGGACTGTGAAATCAAGCTCTGTTGGCCGCTTTCAGAAGGCCGGCCCCCCCCAAAAAGGTGGGCACGTGAAAAACAACCTCCTTCGAGCCGGAGTCGAACCAGCGACCTAAGGATTGCCAACGTTCCTCCTACAGTCCTCCGCTCTACCAGCTGAGCTATCGAAGGCGCAGGTCTGTGGGGTCACAAGCTCGGCCTATTAGGTTTCTGCAGCCCGACTGCTGGCCAAAAAACGGCTTTCGACGCAGGAAGACGTGTGGCCCTTTTTCGTAGAGGGAAGCACAGAGGAGCCCACCTTCCAATACCGGGAGTTGAACCCGGGCCACCTAGGTGAAAACCAGGAATCCTGGCGGTAGACCATATGGGAACTGGTCAGCGGAAGCCTTGTCAGGGTAAAAAAAAGATTCCAAAAATACTCACGCCACGCATTCGAAAAAACAAGTGTGGTCTTGCATTGTGACCGTTATCTCAAGGAAAAACAGCCTATCGCCCGTCTGTCAAGGTACAGAAATGAAAAAATCATGAGATTAACAATGAAACTGAGACGCGGTTTTAACCGGGTAAGTTGCTGATTATTGGCTAGTTCGGATTTCATTTCGTGGGAACTGGTCAGCGGAAGCCTTGTCCGGGTAAAAAAAAAGATTCCAAAAATACTCACGCCACGCATTCGAAAAAACAAGCGTGGTCTTGCATTGTAACCGTTATCTCCTGACCGGTAGCAAAGAGGAGCCCGCCTTCCCATACCGGGAGTCGAACCCAGGCCGCCTGGGTGAAAACCAGGAATCTTGACCGGTAGCAAAGAGGAGCCCGCCTTCCCATACCGGGAGTCGAACCCGGGCCGCCTGGGTGAAAACCAGGAATCCTGACCGCTAGACCATAAGAGAACTGGTCAGCGGAAGCCTTGTCCTGGTAAAAAAAAGATTCCAAAAATACTCACGCCACGCATTTGAAAAAACAAGCATGGTCTTACATTGTAACCGTTATCTCAAGGAAAAACAGCCTATCGTCGGTCTGTCAAGGTACAGAAATGAAAAAATCATGAGATTAACAATGAAACTGAGACGCGGTTTTAACCGGATAAGTTGCTGATTATTGGCTAGTTCGGATTTCATTTCATGGGAACTGGTCAGCGGAAGCCTTGTCCGGGTAAAAAAAAAAGATTCCAAAAATACTCACGCCACGCATTCGAAAAAACAAGCGTGGTCTTGCATTGTAACCGTTATCTCCTGACCGGTAGCAAAGAGGAGCCCGCCTTCCCATACCGGGAGTCGAACCCAGGCCGCCTGGGTGAAAACCAGGAATCCTGACCGGTAGCAAAGAGGAGCCCGCCTTCCCATACCGGGAGTCGAACCCGGGCCGCCTGGCCCCGCGCGGCAGCCGAGAATAGTTTAGCTAAACGGCCCTAAACCGTTTCCCATTCATTCTCAATGGTAGTGCTAAACCACTACGGATGCAATATTCTTTTGTCCACTAACGCTCTAGTGGCACTCTTCCGTGTTTCGTCACCCCAGGAAGTTTGAAGTCGCCATTTTCATACTGACTCGGAGCGTGAAATACAGTTCAGTGAAGATCTGCCTCGTTCAGTTTATTCAGCACATCTATCAAAGGTAAGTTACTGTATTTATATATATTACCTTATAGGTTACGTTTTTGGTGCTGTTAATAATGATGTCCAGTTAGTTGTTGAGCGAAAACGCCCGCTTCGCTCCATTGGTCGTTACTAAACTTTACGACTGCGGTAAAGTTGGTTTTATATTCGCACATTCGGACTTCCGTGTTCAATAACTCTGTTAATCTGCATAAAAAAAAGGCTATTTTTGGTCAAATATCATTACCCAATATTATGAGCACAAACTACAACGCATTTTTCTGCAGAAGTCGGCGTTTTAAAGAAGCTGATAAACACGCTTACCTCTATGGAGTGTCGTGACGTCATCGCTCATCTGAGGGACCATCTACAAATTACGTTTCCATTACGGCAGCCTGCTAACAATTCACTGTCCATGGTACTAAAGTCATCAGCGAACATGACATCAAAGATTTTAAATAGTTACATTTTAAATAGCTGAAACAAATCCATTAACATTAACAACATTTTAAACAATAATAAATGTAAATGTATTTTGTAATTTTCTCATTATAATTTTTTAATTGTACTAACTGTAGTGTCACACGGTGTATCAGGAGTGTTCATTATCTTGATCTTGTCTGTTACAATGAGTTATTTATTCATTTGCTTGGTCAGACACATAACTGGTGTAACACGACAGTGTACTCAAGTAAAAACACCCCATAAGGTGGCAGGTGTTGTCCAGCAAATGCGATATTCATATTTTGTTCTCAATTTATTATAAAACCTACTCAGCTGTGGATGCACAAATACAATAATGAAGAAACATTTATGCTTTATATATATTATATTAGTCATGGAATCCCCGACAGCCCTCTGTAACTGGAGCGGTTAGCCAAGCCTGGTTGTACGAGGGTAGCAGACAGTGCTAAATTCCCTCAAACGAAAGCAAAAGGAATTGAAGACATGGCAAACTATTCAAATGTGTTTTGCAGCATTCAGCAATGTAGCTAATCACAGACACAGAGATCTCTATGAACTAAGATTAGTGACCTTGTCCAACAGCTCATCAGAATTCTCGACCGTGAATCCGACTCGAGCCTGTCTTTTTTTCCCCTTTTCCCAAAACAACTTAGGCCTATACTAATAATAGTTTCAGCTATTAAAATAGTTCAGTTTTTTTATGCATTGGCAATGTGATTATATATCTAGTGTCGTTTTTTATTAAGTAAATTTAGAAAAACGTTTGGAGCATTTTTGTTTGTTAAATATAATTTTGTATAATAAATATAAATATAATAATAATATATAGGGGAGAGCGGGGCACAATAACTTTTTGAATTTCGCGGTTTATGTAAATCCACTTGGTGTTCAGAGTAAAACTTTTATCCACATTATTTTCACACTTGTCTAGTACAAATATATCGCTTTGTTTCATATTTACAGTGTATACGTTTTTCGTTATTTACCTCAAAAGAAAGGAAGTGAAACGTGACAACATGCCCCGTAGGTGGGGTACATTGTAACATCTGAGGGGCACGTTGTAACACGACCATATGACAGCTTAAAATGTCATCTGATCGAATGAAAAAAAATATATACACAACAAACTAAAATATTTTGTCAGTAAAATATACGTGTTAACTTTTTCAAATGAAGTAATGACGTTTTTAAAAAAATAAAAATGATCTAATTTTGGAGTTTGACAATGAACACATCGCAACAATGCTTGGAACGGCCCTGATCGCAACACACAGCTGTACAGTAGTTCAAAACAATGTGGACAAATAGATGAAACACATTTAGACATTCAGAAAAACACACACAGCTCTCATAGAACACCAGCCAAATAAACCAGCCAAAATGCTTTACATTTCTTGAAATAATAACTTCTGAACATTAAACATTGATTGTCAGCCTTTATTCACCTGTTTCTTGTGGTTTCTTATCAAAACCCATAAAAGTAAATAGTGTAAATTACACCGCTAATGTCATAGAATAGCATAGTTTAATAACGGCGGGGCATATTGTCACACAGTGTTACAATATTATTCCCCATCTGCAGGAATATAAAACAGGTAAGGGAATCTAGGTGGTTCGTGGTCTTTTTGCAATTCAAATAAGTTGCCATTGGACGCATAGTTGGTGCGTGGGCTCGCGTGCAGTTCGTGGACGACACGAGCCGCTTATTTCAATGGTGGCGTGGACGTTTTGCGAAAAAGCAGGTAAGTCCATCAAATTGGCCATAGGCTCCGTACGGACGCCTCTGGGGGCACCCTTGCACCACGAGGAAGGACACGAAAGGCCTTTGGGTGCCCCTAACCACCTATTCTTCACCACAGTCTTCCTCAGTGACACGGAACGCCTATTTCGCCCACTAACCACCTATTCTTCACCATAGCCTTCCTCAGTGACACGGAACGCCTATTTCGCCCACTAACCACCTATTCTTCACCACAGTCTTCCTCAGTGACACGGAACGCCTATTTTGACCCCTAACCACCTAAACTTGACCAAAGTCTTCCTCAGTGACACGGAACGCCTATTTTGACCCCTAACCACCTAAACTTGACCAAAGTCTTCCTCAGTGACACGGAACGCCTATTTTGACCCCTAACCACCTAAACTTGACCAAAGTCTTCCTCAGTGCCACGAAATGCCTATTTTGACCCCTAACCACCTAAACTTGACCAAAGTCTTCCTCAGTGACACGGAACGCCTATTTTGACCCCTAACCACCTAAACTTGACCAAAGTCTTCCTCAGTGCCACGAAATGCCTATTTTGACCCCTAACCACCTAAACTTGACCAAAGTCTTCCTAAGTGCCACGAAATGCCTATTTTGACCCCTAACCACCTAAACTTGACCAAAGTCTTCCTCAGTGCCACGGAACGCCTATTTCGCCCACTAACCACCTATTCTTCACCACAGCCTTCCCCAGTGACACGGAACGCCTATTTCGCCCACTAACCACCTATTCTTCACCACAGTCTTCCTCAGTGCCACGGAACGCCTATTTTGACCCCTAACCACCTAAACTTGACCATAGTCTTCCTCAGTGCCACGGAACGCCTATTTTGACCCCTAACCACCTAATCTTGACCAAAGTCTTCCTCAGTGCCACGGAACGCCTATTTTGACCCCTAACCACCTAATCTTGACCATAGTCTTCCTCAGTGCCACGGAACGCCTATTTTGACCCCTAACCACCTAATCTTGACCATAGTCTTCCTCAGTGCCACGGAACGCCTATTTTGAGTTTGAGATCTGCCCAATTGGCCGAAACTCATGCCCCCCGACCACGAACCACCTGTGAAATTTCCATTGAATAAGTTGCAAGTGGGACGTTGGGTATTCAGGGGTCAAAAGGTCACAGGACTTCAAAATTTGGTACAACAGTAGCCCAGGGGCCCCCGACTTGGGGGTCAGAGTTTCAGAATTCTAGGTCACTTCTAAGCATGTGTTTCTGCAGTTCAGCGTGACAGAAAGGTCCGATCGCCCCGAAATTGGCACACGGGTCACGCCGCGGCCCCCCGGGACAGCGTCCGGAGTTCCGTGTCCGTATCTGCCCGATTGGCCGAAGCCCACTACCCCTGACCACGAACCACCTATGAAATTTCCATTGAATAAGTTGCAAGTGGGATGCTGGGTATTCAGGGGTCAAAAGGTCACAGGACATCAAAATTTGGTACGGTGGTAGCCTAGGGGCCCTTCACTCTGGGGCGAGAGTTTCGGGATTCTAGGTCACTTCTAAGCATGTGTTTCTGCAGTTCAGCGGGACAGAAAGGTCCGATCGCCCCGAAATTGGCACACGGGTCACGCCGCGGCCCCCCGGGACGGCTTCCGGAGTTCCGTGTCCATATCTGCCCAATTGGCCGAAACTCATGCCCCCCGACCACGAACCACCTGTGAAATTTCCATTGAATAAGTTGCAAGTGGGACGTTGGGTATTCAGGGGTCAAAAGGTCACAGGACATCAAAATTTGGTACAGTGGTAGCCTAGGGGCCCCCGACTCTGGGGCCAGAGTTTCGCGATTCTAGATCCCTTCTAAGCATGTGTTTTTGCAGTTCAAAAAACTTTTCACATCAGCAAAGTTCATTCAAGAGGGTCTTAAAAGATATGTGTAGAAGGAGGCCTATGTATGAGATTTTATGCCAAAGATGCAAAAAGTACTTTTCGTTCAGGGTAGATGCTTGTCTGCACTATATGGTGTTCAGGGAGCCCAATGCTACTAGGATGTGAAGTTTGGGGCCCATAGGACCCCCCGGAGCTGGACGGGGGTCGCTGACACGTGTAACTTATCCCATTCATTTTGTAGGTGTTTTGCGGGCAGCAGGACACAAAGGTCCGATCGCCCCGAAATCGGCACACGGGTCACGCCACGGCCCCCCGGGATGGTGTCCGGAGTTCCGTGTCCGTATCTGCCCGATTGGCCGAAACCCATCCCCCCCCGACCACGAACCACCTGTGAAATTTCCATTGAATAAGTTGCAAGTGGGACGTTGGGTATACAAGGGTCAAAAGGTCACAGGACATCAAAATTTGGTACGGGGGTAGCCTAGGGGCCCTTGACTCTGGGGCCAGAGTTTCGGGATTCTTGATCCCTTCTAAGCACGTGTTTCTGCAGTTCAGTGGAACAGAAAGCTCAGATCGCCCCGAAATCGGCACTAGGGTCACGTCGCGGCCCCCCGGGACGGCTTCCGGAGTTCCGCGTCCGTATCTGCCCAATTGGCCGAAACTCATGCCCCCTGACCACGAACCACCTGTGAAATTTCCATTGAATAAGTTGCAAGTGGGACGTTGGATATACAAGGGTCAAAAGGTCACAGTACATCAAAATTTGGTATGGTGGTAGCCTAGGGGCCCCCGACTCTGGGGCCAGAGTTTCGGGATTCTAGATCCCTTCTAAGCATGTGTTTTTGCAGTTCAAAAAACTTTTCACATCAGCAAAGTTCATTCAAGAGGGTCTTAAAAGATATGTGTAGAAGGAGGCCTATGTATGAGATTTTATGCCAAAGATGCAAAAAGTACTT
>NC_133361.1:95356232-95374052 GCF_049309525.1 Garra rufa
AGCATATTGTGATAAAGTTCATTATTTGCTGTAATGTACTGATAAACATTAGACTTTCATATATTTTACATTCATTACACACAACTGAAGTAGTTCAAGCCTTTTATTGTTTTAATATTGATGATTTTGGCATACAGCTCATATCAAATTAGCATATCATGAAAAGGTTCTCTAAACGAGCTATTAACCTAATCATCTGAATCAACTAATTAACTCTAAACACCTGCAAAAGATTCCTGATGCTTTTAAAAACTTCCAGCCTGGTTCATTACTCGAAACCGCAATCATGGGTATGACTGCCGACCTGACTGCTGTCCAGAAGGCCATCATTGACACCCTCAAGCAAGAGGGTAAGACACAGAAAGACATTTCTGAACGAATAGGCTGTTACCAGAGTGCTGTATCAAGGTATCTCAGTGGGAAGTCTGTGGGGAGGAAAAAGTGTGGCAGAAAACACTGCACAACGAGAAGAGGTGACCGGACCCTGAGGAAGATTGTGGAGAAGGACCGATTCCAGACCTTGGGGGACCTGCAGAAGCAGTGGACTGAGTCTGGAGTAGAAACATCCAGAGCCACCGTGTACAGGCGTGTGCAGGAAATGGGCTACAGGTGCCGCATTCCCCAGGTCAAGCCACTTTTGAACCAGAAACAGCGGCAGAAGCGCCTGACCTGGGCTACAGAGAAGCAGCACTGGACTGTTGCTCAAATTTTGCATGTCATTCGGAAATCAAGGTGCCAGAGTCTGGAGGAAGACTGGGGAGAGGGAAATGCCAAAATGCCTGAAGTCCAGTGTCAAGTACCCACAGTCAGTGATGGTCTGGGGTGCCATGTCAGCTGCTGGTGTTGGTCCACTGTGTTTTATCAAGGGCAGGGTCAATGCAGCTAGCTATCAGGAGATTTTGGAGCACTTTGTGCTTCCATCTGCTGAAAAGCTTTATGGGGATGAAGATTTAATTTTTCAGCACGACCTGGCACCTGCTCACAGTGCCAAAACCACTGGATAATGGTTTGCTGACCATGGTATTACTGTGCTCAATTGGCCTGCCAACTCTCCTGACCTGAACCCCATAGAGAATCTGTGGGATATTGTGAAGAGAAAGTTGAGAGACGCAAGACCCAACACTCTGGACGAGATTAAGGCCGCTATCGAAGCATCCTGGGCCTCCATAACACCTCAGCAGTGCCACAGGCTGATTGCCTCCATGCCACGCCGCATTGAAGCAGTCATTTCTGCAAAAGGATTCCCGACCAAGTATTGAGTGCATAACTGAACATAATTATTTGAAGGTTGACTTTTTTTGTATTAAAAACACTTTTCTTTTATTGGTCGCATGAAATATGCTAATTTTTTTTAGATAGGAATTTTGGGTTTTCATGAGCTGTATGCCAAAATCATCAATATTAAAACAATAAAAGGCTTGAACTACTTCAGTTGTGTTGTAATGAATCTAAAATATATGAAAGTCTAATGTTTATCAGTACATTACAGAAAATAATGAACTTTATCAAAATATGATAATTTTTTGAAAAGGACCTGTATACGACGAGGCCATCGAATGCTTGAATCTGATTGGCTGACGAATGTTCTAGAGGTGTGAATTATTTTCAGGGAAACGCACTGCAAACGTAGTTCCATGCAACTTAACCGCATTACATGTCTATATCACTTCGCCACACGATTTCAGTTATTTCAAAGGTCCTTACAGCCTAAAACAGTGAAATAACCAAAACCCACAACGCTATTTGCCAAACAAATAATTAAGGGCTCATTTTAAAGAACTGATTTTATAGTTAAATCATGGTCATAAACTCCACGTTTTAGAGTAAAAAAAAATCTAATGAAAAATAACTTGTTTAATCTTTGTAATCTCCTAATACTCCTAATTTCACTGTATTTAGAAAAATACAAGGACAATAAAGGCATTTAATTCAATTCTATTTTAAAAACTTTATTTAGATATTTTAAAAAAATCATAAAACATCATGGCTTTCAACAATTAAAGCTAAAATTAATTTTTTCTAATGCAAATACACTGAGTTGACCACAAATGTTGTTAATAAAAAATAACAAGTAAAGATAATGTATTGATGAAAAGGTAACATTTAATTATGACTAAAAATGATCATTAACTACTTAAGGTAAAAGTGAAAACTAATGAGACTGATCTCTCTCCTACTAATTTACAAGAAGGGATGGGTATACATATACAGTACATGCCAGACCAGTATGTGTAAACCTGCCAGAGATATACACAAAAAAAAAAACACAACCAAACACTCAAATGTACTGACTGACTAAAACTCTTGTTGCAGTGTGAACACTTATAAGGTCTCTATCCATTGTGGATCCTCTCATGTGTTTTCAAATGTTCTGACCGACGAAATCTCTTGTTGCAGTGTGAACACTCATAAGGTTTCTCTCCAGTGTGGATCCTCTCATGTCTTTTCAAATGTACTGACCGACTAAATCTCTTGTTGCAGTGTGAACACTCATAAGGGTTCTCTCCAGTGTGGATCATCTCATGTATTTTCAAATTTACTTACTGACTAAATCTCTTGTTGCAGTGTGAACACTTATAAGGTTTCTCTCCAGTGTGGATCTTCATATGTGTTTTCAAATGTTCTGACCGACGAAATCTCTTGTTGCAGTGTGAACACTCATAAGGTTTCTCTCCAGTGTGGATCCTCTCATGTGTTTTCAAATGTTCTGACCGACGAAATCTCTTGTTGCAGTGTGAACACTCATAAGGTGTCTCTCCAGTGTGGATCTTCATATGTGTTTTCAAATGTTCTGACCGACGAAATCTCTTGTTGCAGTGTGAACACTCATAAGGTTTCTCTCCAGTGTGGATCCTCTCATGTCTTTTCAAATGTACTGAACGACTAAATCTCTTGTTGCAGTGTGAACACTCATAAGGGTTCTCTCCAGTGTGGATCCTCTCATGCATTTTCAAATTTACTGACTGACTAAATCTCTTGTTGCAGTGTGAACACTTATAAGGTTTCTCTCCAGTGTGGATCATCTCATGTGTTTTTAAATTTACTGACCGACTAAATCTCTTGTTGCAGTGTGAACACTCATAAGGTTTCTCTCCAGTGTGGATCATCTCATGTGTCTTTAAATGTACTGACCGACTAAATCTCTTGTTGCAGTGTGAACACTCATAAGGTTTCTCTCCAGTGTGGATCCTCTCATGTATTTTCAGATATGATGACTGAATAAATCTCTTGTTGCAGTGGGAACACTTATAAGGTTTCTCTCCAGTGTGGATCATCTCATGCGTTTTCAAATGTACTGACTGACTAAAACTCTTTTTGCAGTGTGAACATTTATACGATTTCTGTCTAGCGTGGATCCTCTCATGTATTTTCAGGTCTCCTGACTTACTGAATATCTTGTTACACTGTGAACTCTCATAAGTGTGGATCCTCTTATGCAGTTTTAAATAAGTTACCGAAGTAGAAATCTTTTCACACTTAGAACACATGCATTCTCTCACACCAGTATTTATATTCTCATATACTTGCAAACTTTGTAGACACCAAAAACTCTTACCACACAAATGGCATGAATTCACCTTTGTATGAACTTTCAAGTGATTCCTCAGACCTGAAGCCGCTAAATACACTTTACCACATTGATCACATGTGTGCTGCTTCTCTTTAGTGTGGATGTTCATGTGCTCCTTAAAGCTTGATGAGCGTGAAAAACTCTTCCCACGTGGATCACAAGTAAATGGTTTTTCTCCAGTATGAATTCTCATGTGACGCTCAAGACCTGTTTTTCTAGTTAAAGTCTTTCCACACTGAGTGCAGGTGGAACATTTCTCTGCTCTTCTTTTATTTAAATATTTCTGTTTGGCTTGAGAGCAACTCAAAGGTTTTTCTCCAGTTTTGAAATAATTTTTCTCCTCAACTTGACTTGATTCTTCATTTTCCTCTTTTTCTTGAATCAACTCTGAAATAAAAGTAAAAAGGGTTCATTTTCAGTAACTTGTTATAAGCTGAGAAACATGAACAAACTAACATTTGAGAGCAGTGCCAATAAGTCCTACAGATGGTGGCACCGGAAGCAGATTTGGTAGAGCTGGTGTGTGGGATATCAAAAATAAAGATCATTTAAAGGGGTCATATGATGCGGTTTCCTTTGGAGTGTTAAAAGCTGTTTGTGCATAGATAAGATTTGTGAAGCTGCAAAGCTGCAAAGCTTAAAGAGATATTTATTATGAAAGTTAAGACTCAGCCACACCTCCCTAAATTGGCTCGTTCAACCCCCCCCCCCCCCCCACTTGTCCACATCACGGCGTGAGTAGATTAGCGTAACACATCCCATAAGAATATGAAAAGAAAGAAGGCGTAACTTCACCGGATGTAGTAGTGTTGCAGCACCATGTTGTGGAGACGCAGTGCGTTTCATTGCAAAAGCAAACATTCTTTGTTTGGCCTTTCAAATGAGGACACAACTATAAATCAAGTGTTTTAAGTTATATTTGGGTCAATGACGTGATGTTTTTCTGTCCGGGTTAATTTTATTTTGCAGAAAAAAATAGAAAATACATAAAAATTTCTCATCTACTTGTTATACTTTCTTCACCTACTAAACCACTCTAACTTCTCCAAATTTTTAAGTTTTTCATCATTTTTCTGCTATCCGAAGTGTCCAAACATCATATTGGGCGACTGTCCAGCCTTGAGTTTTGTTAGGAAAACTGGTTTAAAAACACTTTAAATCAACTTAAATATATCCCTTTTCCTAGTTGGCATAATTTCAAACATGTTTTACATCCATTGACAAAACTGTAAAGCATTTGCACATATATTTTCTATCATGATATACAAATGAATGTTGTTCGAATTATGTTGATTCCATCCATATCATCTGGGGCGACCTTCAACAAACGACAATTTTGGGACCTTTATTTTGAAAACCATCTCAAGGATGGGATATTGCATCAGCCAGACACAAGTGAAGATCCCCTGGAAACAACTTTTGGCCATCATGTGGGGCGACCACCCCAAAACTGTGAATTATAAGTTTTTTCCCACAAATCTATATTTTGATGGTAAATTTGATAGTGGCATGTCACTAGAAGAAGCTAGTTTGGTTTCTGAGGCTAACTGTTAGCCTGTTATTCTTGAGTGAACTTGAAAACATCATATGGGGCGACCAAGTATCATGTGGGGCGACCACTGCTGAGTGTTTTAAATGATAGATATATAGGTCCTGTATTTGTAGTTTTTATATTATATAAATCAATTATATACATAGAGTTAATTGTTTAAGCGTAATAATTTGTATATTTTATCTTTTTTTCTAAATTCAGCCATTTTCCATTCCTTTTATAGGGATAAACATTTATTTTTTGTTGTAGTTCAATCCTACAGGAAAAATGTATAAAATATACAGAATTACATTCCATTTATGTGACTATACATGCATTAGTCATTTTAAACAAGTTTTAACCTGTTTTACCTATTTCCTAGATGGCACGATTAACAAGCAAAGAGAAGACTGCTCGTCATAGACAGAAAGTCCACTCCGACCCTGCAACAAGAGCAGAGTATCTTGCAAGGAAAAGAGAGAGGTAAAGAAAAAAAGCTTCTTTAGCAGTGTGCTAGAGTCACTAGAGCTACAGAAAGTAGGAGACCAGGGTAGATCAAATAAACGGTTTAGACTGTATGCTACAATGAGCTATTAAACATTGGTCACCTAAATTGTTCTCATCAAGCTGGACAACTTTCTAAATTAATCTTATTAGCTACGACCAACAGGAAGCCCGATATTTTGATTTGAATGTGGATTTTGGGAAAAATCAGGCTGTAAACAAATTCATACTCATCATAAGAGCAACATGCTGTTCACATCAAACTTTATCAACATGAAGAGAAGATTCTGAAGATGCTAAATTGCGAGCAGATTTTGGATATCTTTGTGGTGATTTTTTAAAGTGATAGTAAAAAAGATAACCTTATTTTTTTAGATCTTTAAAGTGCAGCATCCAATCTCTTTAAAACTTTTTTCACACAGAGAACTAGTCATTCTGAGCAAATGCTGTTAATCTCATAAGTATACAAGGCTCTATGAATTAAAGAAAATTAAAAAAAGAAATCAGAAATCTGCTCTCACTCTGCCTGCCTGTAAGTATGTGTGTTGAGAGTTAGAGTGAGTGTAGGGGGAAGGGGTGAAAGGGAGAGAGGGAGAGAGACCAGTGAATAATGCTGTTTTGCAGAACATCTTTGAGGAAGAAATACACATTGATGTAGTGTAATCTACATAAATATGAAAATTATACCATTTTAAGATGAGTTATATTCATATCGCCTCATTACAATACTCAACTTGTTTTTTAAAGATATTTTCAAAGAATGAAGTGTTTATATGGCACTTTATTGTCTATTGCTGTATACCCACATGAACTTTGTTCATGTTCATGTTAATTCACAGTATATAAACTGTTAAAAGATACAAATTTACATTATAATAATGTATGAATACCTTTTTGTAGCTTAATATTAATTAACATTAATAAATGCTATTTAATTATTGTTCACGTTAACTAATATAGTTAATGTTAACAAATGAGACTGGATGGCAAAATTTTATATATTGTGTGTATGTGTCTGTGTGTTGAATTTAAAGTGCAACCCTTTCAATTCTGTAAACTTCAAATCCAAACTGGCAGAGTGTTACTGTGAATGCATGTGCCAACTGGGCACCATTTTCCTGATGCTATCGTGATGGCGACTGCGCAGATGGCAAGGGGCCGTTCATTGCTACTTGCAGCTTTAATTAGGGCCTGAGCACCGATGGTGTGAGGAGCCTATTGGAATTGCTCCGTTTAAATGTTAATGTCCTTCTGATTTGTTATATTTAAATGTTGAAATGTTATTTGAATAAAAAGAGTAAAATTTTCTTTCGTCTTGAACTCTTGTGTGTACATTTTAACAGAAATTTTTATACCTGTGGTTTTCTTATCATTTGGGGCGACTAATGATAAGAAAGCAATAATTACACTAAATTCATAACCAAATATCCATCAGTTTAGCCTCAAATATTAATCAGTGGTATGCTATTGCTGAATGTGTAATATCTGTATAAATGCCAATTCAGTTTTTTTGCTTTTGAAGTAAAAATCAGTATTGTAACTGGATTACGAGGGAGACTCTGATATTATAGAATAAACTTGTGAAATAATGGTTTTCAAAAAATGAAAGGGGACAAAAGTTTGTCTTTCTTCAAAAGTTTATCTACTTATATGTGTTCAACTAGTCTTAATGATACATAAAAATGTGAATTTTGAGATATATTACGGTCGCCCCAGATGACTTTTTTAAGGCTACGTTTTATCAACTCAAGTGTAAAAACACTAAAATGTCAAATATTTTACTTTTCTTTATAAAGGCATGTGTACACTACATTCCAAATGTTTGGAAAATGGCCAAACACATACCCATATTTTTGTTATTTTAAAATTGGCCTATTCAAAAGTCTTATCCGTCAACAACACTGTTCTGGAACAGTAAAATGCAAATATTTGAGTGGGTGATGCGCATTTCACGGAAGACTGTTTCCTGAACCTGGGAGAGCAGCTTACAATGCCAGATGTACACAAAGCGTTAAGGCTATAAAGTGGGCCAATCACAATGTTGCATGAACAGTCTGTGCTTCTGACTGACGGCCTGCAAGTACGTTTTCGTATTTAAAGAATTCAGTACTGACTTTTCAAACCCGAGTTTGCACATATGCAACAAATGCCTAGTTTATAATGGGTTTTATAATTTCTGTCTCGATGCGCCAAGAAATGGTATCACAACATAGTTAGGGGTGTAACATTATCCGGCCAATTCCAAAGCACGGATAGCTAACCATCAGAGAACACCTCGGTTTCCATCAACAGTGAGTACGTTTACATGGACAACAATATTCCGATTTTAACACGATTAAGTCAATACTCTGATTAAGAAGCAACCATGTAAACTGAGATTTTTGATTAATTTAATCTGACTAAAGTCATAATCGGAGTAAACACAAATCGAATTAAGACAGGTGGAGTATTCCTATTTTAGTCGCATTATGGAAGACATGTACATACCTTAATCAGACTATTCCCCTTGTGTAGGACTTTTCGCCACATTTTGTGACAGGATACACACTAATGCTGCGTTCCAGGCAGGTTTTTGAGCTCGTAAATCACGTCTTCAAACCATGACTCAGGACTTTGTAGCGTTCCAGTCAAGTCACGCCAAGCATTTATTATTTTTATAGTATTAATAATTTTATTGCAATGTTATATTGTCCTAAACTCTATTTTTCCACTGTGTGCCACTAAAAACCGCACCCCTAGAGGCTTTAATGTTGTTTCTCGGGCTATGTCACGTCAGAACTCGGAACTGGGAGTACGTCGTCGATCTAGTACGAGTTCACGGGTGGGAATTCACGGGTTTGAGTGCCGTTCCAGTGCACTTTCACAGGTAGAAGTTTGGAAAAACACGGGTAACGGGTCGTCTGGACTGGAACGCGGCATAACGCTCTCAGTTGGTCGCGCTTTGGTTTCATTTGAATTTAATTATTTTTTGCTACAACATGGGTTTAATCAATGCTCATTGCTAATAAAAAGCCTAGTTTGTTATCATAATTTTTAGTTTTATGGAAACGTTTTTAACAATTGTCGTGGCAAAAATCAAACGACTCTCATCGCATAAGAGACAAACTCAATCAATTGTCTTTTGTAAGGATTTATTCTTTGCAAAGAAGGTCAGACAGTCATACAGGAACACAGGTTGCTGCAGAATGTGACAAGAAAGGGAGGGCTTCCTCCACTTTTATATCCCTTCTCTAGTCCTCAAGGTTATTTCTTAAAACAGCCTGTAACTCCCTATCCCCCAGGGACCAAAGAAAACTCCTTTTTTAGCATACTAGTCAACCTATAGAAAACCTTCTAAGAGACCTTTTGGGTCACCAAAGGTGCCCATTTGCTTCCCCAGCTGCTTCCCCTCATCTAGATGACATTCTTTACCTTTTATGTCTCTTTGCTTTCTGGGTGTCTCTATTTAAAGAAAAAGTATATGCTTCTAAAATCACACAGAAAGGGTATAAATGAATTTTTCTTTCACACATTCAACCCCCTTTTTCATTAGTATTATTTGTAAGTCAGGGCTCGACATTAAGGCTTGTCCGCTTGTCCGGGACAAGTGGATTTTTTTGTAGGACAAGTGGAAGAGAAAATTGGTTGTCCGACTGGACAAGTTAAATTTCAAACAAAATAAAATGCCATGTTAATTAACGTTATATGCCGTTAACGACAGAGCAGAACGTGCAGCGCAAACACCGAGCGGAATATTGAACAGAGAGCGCAGCGCGCCGACACACACACACACACACACACACACACACACACACACACACACACACACACACACACACACACACACACACACACGGTTACTGTACGTTCACACCGCCGCCGACTTGAGCTGCAAAGAAGCTCTGGCCGCCCCGTTAAGAACTCTTGTCAAAAAGTACGAGGAAGCTTGTTGACGCTTTGGCTGCTCTGACGTAGCAGCATTCTCTCTCCAGGTAGCGCGGCTCTCTCTCTCTCTCTCTCTCTCGAAATTGCGATAAATTAATCTGTGCGACCTCAAATTATATTTGGAAGCATTTGTGCGAGTGAGAGAAATGAGTGTGGTGCGACTCGGTTTCAAAACTGTCGCTAGCCTAACTACTGACTAGTAGTACAAGACTAAAAGTCTTGATTAACGTATAAGTTTAAGAGACGGAAAGACGATCGCGATAGGTTTGGATAAATCTTCAAAAAGGCAATGATGTCATTGAATAAATATGCACGCTGTACGTTTCAAAGTCAAAACGCTGCACGGATGTCTTCATATGAATGTATCTGACGGGAACAGACTGTCCTCAGAAATATGTCGTTTGCATTGTCATTTCATGTCTGATAAAACGGCGTTAGTACTGGTTTGTGTACAGCTGTTACTATGGAAACCGTAGTATTTCAGCGCTCCTAAAGCGCCCCCTCGTGACAAACAAATTAATTTTTATTTTCAATACATTTTTTCAGCTGTTTATGGTCAAATTAGGCTCAGAATTATCGATCCATGTGTAAGTGAGTGTGAAATAATAATTTAATTTGCCTTTTAAAAATCTAAACAATTAAGTAATACTAATGTTATATATCTTATATAAATAAGAAATTATATACTTGATTTATCCCTTTTAATGGTATAAAGGTTGAAATGCCATTGTATTAGATATTTTGTTTTTTGTGTCTGTATCTGAATTATAAATCATGTAATTTTATGGCTTAATATTCTACCGTACATTGTCCAACCCCACTCATACTGTTCATTTAACTTGTGCAGCTCTTAAAAAAAAAGGGTCATAAATTGCCTTAAATTGATATTTTAAAATTCTGCAGCTACACTAAATAGTGAAATAAAATTCTTTCCTTGATATTTGTTTATATTTGTGTATTGAAAACATTTTTGATTGACATTTAGACTCCTATCTGATTTTCTATATTTTTAAAAAATGTCTTTTTTTTAATTTGGGCTAGTTAAATTAATTTTTGGGCTATCAAATTCTGATGAGTACCTGCCCGAAGGGCTACCAGAGATTTTGACATTTTGCGAGCCCTGAGCCGTCAATCATTCCCTGTCACTGAAACTGCGCTCCGCTTAACTTAGAACCGGACGTTTTTTTTTCTCTCTCTCTCTCTCTCTCAACCAAACCCTGTTCCGGCGTTGCACAAACTGCAATTAGGGGTGTGTGAAATGACGATTTTATTTTTATTGTGGACAATTAAAAGGTTTCCACAATCTGCTTTTGAAGAAATATAGTATATTTCGTGCTACAGCGCACATTCTGTCAGATACAATTCTGCCGCCTCCGTGTCAATATACTGTATAACGCGGCTCAGATAGCACATGTACGTCTGCAAGATGTCTGATAAAGATCTCTTGATCTGGAAAGCATCTGCTGTGTACAAACATCTGGCAGGCGTCTGTCAGATGTCAGTTAATCAGAATCGGCCATGAAGAATCAAGATCGGTGCATAACTAAAAAGAAATTGGGTGCTCCTACATTTTTTGGGATGCTCCTAACTTTTTAAAGTTGGGAGCACCAGTGCTACCAAGTAAAAAAGTTAATTTCGAGCCCTGCCTTACACCAACAGCACCATATGAGTTCAAACGGGAACGAAAATTTGTAACCAAATGGAAAGATGAATTCGACTGGTTTATTTATGAAGACGGAGAAATGTTCTGTGGCGTCTGTCGGATAGATAGTTTTATTTTTTTTCACCAAGAGTCACCACTACATCTGGTGATACACTGTGCACATCAGCGTGCAAAGTATTACTTTGTATTATACTATGAGTCTGGAGATCCTTCTACTGTTCCTTTCTACTTCTAATTCTACGTTCCTTTCTACTGTTTCAACTGAATTGTATTAATATTGATAGTGTTTGGATGCTTTCAATGAATTCTGCATTAGCAAAACAAAAAAAAACAAAAAATGATATTATAAATCTTTACCCGGACAAGTGACTTTTGTGCATGGACAAGTGAAACATAAATTTACTTGTCCGAAGGACAAGTGCCTCAAAAAGTTAATGTCAAGCCCTGTAAGTATTTATTTTAATTTTTTGAACGGGATTTCCGCTATTGGGATGTCTTAGGATGCTTTTTACTTTTACTTTCGAATTCATGATCTTGGTTTTGCTTACATATATAAGGCTACACCTATCAATTTTAAGATTAAAACAAATTCTTAAAAGATGGATTTGTTATTTTTAATTAAACAGCATAACAAAAATAAATTAAAACTAGCTTATATAGCATTTATAAACAAAAACTAATAAGTCGAGGCATGGACTCCATCACATGCTGTTATATGCCGACTAAATAATTTATTACAGGGCGCGCAAACACTGAGCAATCATAATAATTAATAAAAAAATTAATAAAAGAAACCCTCCCAAGCGTAATGTGAGGTAAACGGCAAAGATAACAGGGTTTTCAAAATGAAAACAAATAAAAAAAGTAAAACTAAACTGGCTTTCAGTGACTGTGCTTGCGTGTGCTTTTTTTTCTCCTAAAAACTGACTGGCTCTGAAACGCTCGCTGTATGGATCAGACACTTTGGAGCAGCACAGCACGCACTCGCACAAATGCAACCACGGCAAATTTTGACTCACACATTCTAAAAAATATTGCATATGTCCAGAGCCACTTCAAGCTTTTGTAAAATTAAAACCCAAACATCCAAAAGTCTATAAAGAAGATGAACTGATAGCGTCGCGTGTGGACGTAATGATGTGTGTCATTAATCGATCTATGCACTATAACATGTAAAAAGGGGACATGAAAGGAATATTCTAAAGGCAACTCATGTAAACAGCTTAATCATATTATTGTCTTATTCAGAATAAGGTCATTAATTAGATAACTGGTGTCCATGTAAACGTAGTCAGTGAGTTTTGTGAAAATCAAAGCGTTTCTTAAAGGGAGGGCAGAGAGGAGCAACAATAATGTACAGTATGTGGAAAATAACATGTTTTTAAACCTCAAACTGCATAAACAAATCATCATTTGATGCTAAAAAGTGAATAACAAGTTAACCATAATATTACTATTGTTTTGAATGTATAAGCGCAGTTACTAAACTGTATTACATATTTATTTCTTGGTAAGACACATTTGACAGCAAAGCACTAAACTCGAGTCAGGAGGCATGCAAAATTTTAATTTCGTTGAAAAGTTCTTGAATTTCTCTCCCAAAATGTACAAACCCTGAAACTGATTATGTATTAGCATTGGACATGACTTTAGCTAACACTACTGTTTCTGCATCAGCCGTGTTTGATCTGTTCATAAATTAATTCAGTAACACTTTCTTTGAAGACCATATTTATAATGCATTATAAGGGTATGCTTAAGGCACTTTAACGAATTCATAGTGCATTATAAAAAAAAAAACGTATAGTGTGTTGTATCATAAAAAAGTTTTAACGTATTGTAATTTTTATTTATTTGCGGTTATAGCTTTTAAGCATGTGATTATCTCCTCATAGTTATAACATAAGTCTCATATATCACCATGTTTAGCATGTCACTTTACTGGAAGCATACAAAGAGCACTTATAAGTATTAATAATAATAACAATAATAATATCTATCACAGAGCCAAAAGTTAATGTATCAGATGAATGTGTAACATGACACGTTTGTATTATTAGTTAGATTATTTTGATGGTACCCTTTATACAGCTTTTGATAAGTAACTTTTCAACTGCATGACAGCTAGCAATAATTATTATTAGTATTATGCTAAATATATTCTAACACTGTATTTTGATGGTTCCCCAAAAGACAAACTGATATGTAACTTTGCAAGTTTGTAAACCTTCTACCAAGCCAAACTTAACCTAAGTCGAATAATACTAGACTAATAATACTACTGATAAAGGAGTGTTAGTGTAGTGGGAATGTACATGTAGTTGGAAAGTTGCTTCTAGTCAGTAGACCAGGGGGCCCATCATAATAAAATGTAAAAAAAAAAAAAAAAAAAAAATTATATATATATATATGAAATAGTCCATTAAAAATTGCGTTGATTTAATATGCCGCCCATCGTGTCTAATAAATAATCATAATCTCAAAAATTAGAACCCCAAATACTCAAGTACTTTAGTACATTGTAATTGTTATGATTATTCATGAGAACATTTTATAAGATTTTTTTTATTTACTTTTTTATGATGCATTCATTACAATGCCTTAGAAATACTTTATAATGTATTATAAATAGGGGCTTCATAGAAAATGTTACCAAAAATTCTGTGCAGAATTTAAATGTTTCTTACTAGATCTGGAAGTGCTTTTGCTGAGTGTGGTAAAGTTGGTTTTATGTTGGACATTCGTTAGACATTCGATCTTTACATCAGCATTAATTTATATGTAACCGCATAATATTCATGGATCATGCTGTATCTCGTTCAGATCACATTTAAAAGCATAATATAACAAATATTCATAATATTATTCGATGATGTAATTCTTTTAAGCGTCTGAAGTGGAAAAAGTCCTCAGAACGATCCCCACTTGCGCATGTCAAGTTAGGGAGTGTCTCAAAAGTACAAAATCCACAATAATCTTGGTTAATAATATGTGTGTTATTCCATAAAAATACTTAAACTGTGATACTTTTATGTATGTAGTTTCTGTTAACAAATAGACTAATTATAGATTAAGATTATTTAAACTCTTAAATGGTTAATATATCTGTTTTAAATAAGTAACCTGAATGTCAGAAAGAAAATACATTTATTTAACTTTCTGGTTGTTTTATAGAAAGAGCTCAAATCACCTGCAGTGTATTTATATATACATGAAAATACAAAATTACTGTAGTATATACCATTTTCTGTAGTCTGGTGTCTTTTAGTTAATGTGTATTTTTTTTTTCTTTTTTTTTTTTACACAGTGCAAATAAGCCATCTTTACAAATACTACAAAAGACGACTGTTAATTACAGTTTTCAGTGGCGTAAGTGATAACACGAGTAACTTTTTAACGCGAGAGACCCGAGTTCGCGTCCGCCTTTTTGGTGAAATTGTTTTCGAAATCGTGTCCTTTTTTCTTTTCATATCACATCGGAAAGGCATATGTTTTCAACAAAAATTATTGAGTTGAAATAAAGTATTGGGTAGGGTTAGGTGTATCTGAGCTGAAGGTATGCTGAAGATGAGTGTGTGTGTGTGTGTGTGTGTGTGTGTGTGTGTGTGTGTGTGTGTGTGTGTGTGTGTGTATAATAAATATATATATATATATATATATATATATATATATATATATATATATATATATATATATACACACTGCTCAAAAAATAAAGGGAACACTAAAATAACACATCCTAGATCTGAATGAATGAAATATTCTTATTAAATACTTTGTTCTTTACATAGTTGAATGTGCTGACAACAAAATCACACAAAAATTATCAATGAAAATCTAATTTATTAACCCATGGAGGTCTGGATTTGGAGTAACACTCAAAACTGAAGTGGAAAAACACACTACTGCTTGATCCAACTTTGATGTAATGTTCTTAAAACAAGTCAAAATGAGGCTCAGCAGTGTGTTTGGCCTCCACGAGCCTGTATGACCTCTCTACAACGCCTGGGCATGCTCCTGATGAGGTGGCAGATGGTCTCCTGAGGGATCTCCTCCCAGACCTGGACTGAAGCATCCACCAACTCCTAGACAGTCTATGGTGCAACGTGGCATTGGTGGATGGAGCGAGAAATGAGGTCCAAGATGTGCTCAATTGGATTCAGGTCTGGGGAACAGTCCATAGCATCAATGACTTCGTCTTGCAGGAACTGCTGACACACTCCAGCCACATGAGGTCTAGCATTGTCTTGCATTAGGAGGAACCCAGGGCCAACCGCACTGGCATATGGTCTCACAAGGGGTCTGAGGATCTCCTCTCGGTACCTAATGGCAGTCAGGCCACCTCTGGCGAGCACATGAGGGCTGTGCGGCCCTCCAAAGAAATGCCACCCCACACCATTACTGACCAACTGCCAAACTTGTCATGCTGCGGGATGTTGCAGGCAGCAGAACATTCTCCACGGCGACTCCAGACTCTGCCACGTCTGTCATGTGATCAGTGTGAACCTACTTTCATCTGTGAAGAGCACAGGGCGCCAGTGGCGAATTTGCCAATCTTGGTGTTCTGCGTCCTGCACCACAAGTTATCTAGCCATCAATAGCTAGTAACATACAACAAAACCTAATACAAAATACCTTGATCAGTTAAAAAAAATAAATAAATAATAATAATATATAATATATATATATATATATATATATATATATATATATATATATACACACACATACATACATACATAAAAGATCTTTTCCCAATAGTTTTCCCAATAGTTTTTTTTGACACGAGAAACAAAAAAATAAGTCTGAAGAGAATGCCTAACTTGGTAGTTTGAAGAAAAAGGTACAAAATATTTTTGTAAATAACTAGGATAATTGAAATAAATACATTTAAAAAGAAATTGAAGCCAATGAATATGTCGTCTAGTGTGCAAAGACGGCCACTGAAGTGAGTCATACATCATACAATGATGAGTATAAAAAGAACATCCCAAAACAAATTTACAGTCTATTATATACCGTGTTCAGTGGAGCAAGATCAAATTTTAATGCAGATTGATAAACAACATCACAATAATCAAAAATTGGAAGTATAATTTGAGAAGCAACTTTCTTACGAACACTATATGAAAAACAATTTCTAGATCGATGTAATGTGCTAATTAGGGCCCAAGGCCAAAAGGGCGAAGGCCCTATTGTTCTTCTAAGGGTTCTTTCTTTCTTTTTTCTTTTTCAACCTTCCGGGCACTTTTGGGGGCCTTAACATACTCAAAAACTCTTGAAAATTTGCACACACGTTGGAATCTGCCGTCGTCCGGATGCCACAGAGGCTGAGACCCGGGCCTGGAACACAGTTTGAAAACTTGATGTACTGCGCACACATACTTGAACGTACTGATATGAAACTCAATACACATATAGATCTCACTGAGCCAAACAAATTTTGTACTCTGTCATGGGCTCCACCCAACAGGAAGTGAGATATTTAGGGCAGTCTAAAAAGCGCATGCTCTGGAATTTGAAATACTCCTCCCAGAATTTCCATAGGATTGTCGCCAAACTCGGTCAGCATGATCTCAAGACATTGAGGATGCAAAATTGCGAGGGGATTTTTGATATCTCGAACGGTTTGGCCGTGGCAAGGCGACAAAGTTATGGCGAGAAATGAGAAACATGAAGTTTCTAATAACTGTTGCACACATTGCCTGATTCTGATGAAACATCACCAGTTTGTTTGTTGTGTGATGCAGATTACATCAACGTGACTATTATGAGTCAAAGTTATAGCGCCACCAACTGGCAGCAGGAAGTGTGTCATTTTCAAAATGCTTTGAAATCAGCCTCTTAATTTTACTAAATTTGCTTCAAACTTCATCACAATAATGTCAAAACATGACCGATGAGAATCTGTGAAGGGCTTTATCGATAACTTTTATCATGTTGCCATGGCAACGTGTCAAACTTTAACTTTAGTTTTTTGTGTTTTTGAGCCACTTAAAATGCTTAGAATTTAATTTTTATTTAAATGTGGATTTTTGGAAAAATCAGGCTGTGGAATTTGAAATCCTCCTCCTAGGCCTTTCCACCGAAGGCCACCAAACTTGGTCAGCATGATCTCAAGACATTGGGGACTCAAAATTGCCAGGGGATTTTCAATATCTTCAATAGTTTGGCCGTGGCGGGGCGACAAATTATGGCGAGAAATGAGAAACAGGAAGTGTCTAATAACTTTGACACACTTTGCCTGATTTTGACCAAACTTCAGCTGTTTGTTTGTCGTCTGATGCCGATCACAGAGATGTCACTATTATGAGTCAAAGTTATAGCGCCACCAACTGGCAGCAGGAAGTGTGTTGTTTGCAAAACGCTTTTAAATCAGCCTCTTAATTTTACTCAATTTGCTTCAAACTTCATCAGAATAATATCAAAACACGGGGAATAATATCAAAACACGGGCGATGAGAATCTGTAAAGGGGTCCTTGATAGATCAAACGCTGTTGCCGTGGCAACATGTCAAACTTTAACATTTGTTTCCTGTGTTTTTGAGGCAGATAACATGCTTAGAATTTCATGAAACTCAACACACACATCAGTATTAATGATAGTAAAACACTGGCAAAAGCTCA